>NC_056741.1:398755709-398785709 GCF_019279795.1 Protopterus annectens | reverse complement strand
GAAGGTGGATGAGTTTAAATACTTGGGATCAACAGTTCAGAGTAATGGTGAGTGTGGAAGAGAGGTGAAGAAGAGAGTACAAGCAGGATGGAGTGGGTAGAGAAGAGTGTCAGGAATTATTTGTGATAGACGAGTACCAGTAAGAGTGAAAGGAAAGGTCTACAAGAGGGTATTGAGACCAGCTATGTTATATGGGTTGGAGACAGTGGCATTGACAAAAAGGCAGTAGTCAGAGCTTGATGTGGCAGAGTTGAAGATGTTAAGATTTGCACTGGGTGTGACGAGGATGGACAGGATTAGGAATAAGTATATTAGAGGGTCAGCCCAGGTTAGAAGGTTTAGAGACAAAGCCAGAGAGGCAAGATTACATTGGTTTGGACATGTGCTGAAAAGGGATGCAGAGTATATTGTGAAAAAGATGCTAAGGATGAAGCTGCCAGGTAACAGGAAAAGAGGAAGGCCTAAAATAAGGTTTATGGATGTGGTGAGAGAGGACATACAGGTGGTTGGTGTGAACGAGCAAGATGCAGAGGACAGAAAAAAAATGGAAACAGTTGATCCACTGTGGCATATAATGCATCATGGCTGGATAGCTACAATTCCTGACATGTAAGCATTAAAATTTACTGCTGACAACGTTACACAGCATTACATTGGTACACAGTAGTACAGTCACCCTGTGCATCAGAACCATATTAGCCTGCCCCTGCATCGATGTTATGGATGCCAGGGATGTGGCACAGGTATCATCATATGCACATGGTGTGTTGTTGGTTTGCCAGAGACCTAGGCTGATCCATACATTTGACACCATGTGTGTGAGTGAGGGGGTTTAATTATTAATTTGGCCATGGTGATGTGGTGTGTGTAGGTATGGTGTTGCCCTAGCTGTGTTTGTATTGTGTGTGAATATGCATGCACACAGCTCTGCCATGTGGCTGCTCTATACAGGTGTTTGTTGGATAGCTGCAAACTATACTTGGCAGGGTGTGCAGTTCACTATATATGGCCAGGAACATGAGAACTGTGCCTGCTAGGGGTTCCACAGGCACCACCAGGTACAAGCCACAATATGGCACTCTCCCCAGATGATGACATATGTCCGCTGGATCCAGGTCCCTCCTGGGACTGATCAGGGCCACATGCACGTAGCCTGCTGTGTGTGGTGTGGACAGCACCCCCCTGCAGTGCTGGGGCTGGTACTGCCACTAAGGGAGCACCTCAGTGTTCTTGCACATCTACATCAACCTCTAGCTGTTGGTGTTGCTGTCCTTCATCCATGTGGCCATCACACCAGTCCCACCTTATGCTCGAGCACGGACATTCCACGGTTGAGGATTCCCACCATATCACCCAACCGTCTATCCATGACCTCTGAAAAATAATGGAGGGCACCTGCAAGATCACGGATGTTGTCAGTAACAGCTGAATGAGTAGCCCTCTGCAGCCTCAGAGCCTGTTTGGTGTATCGTTCCATACATGCTTGCGCCTCCATGATGGCCTGAAACATGCGTCTGGTGGTAACAGATGTGGCACTTCTGCCAGGGGCATGATGACCAGCAACCCTCCACTGAGCACTCCTGTACATCTGCCTATGTGGTACCTGGCCGGACATCCGATTACGGCTGCTGTGTCCAGACACACGTGCCATAGATACCAGACTGTCCTGTCCCATGCCACCAACTGCCAACTGTCCCTCAGCTATGGCCACTGGTGATGGGGTATTTATAGGTATTTTGACTGTGTGTGGGGATGGAGTAGATAACAGTGGGATGTCAAACGATGGCGCATCTTCAACCCCTGATAACCCCGCCTGTGCCTCAACACACCTATCTTCATTGTCAGCATCTGTATGGACACCAACATCAGATTGCCTGCAGGAGGGATGCTGACCCACCTCGCCACCTGTGAGGGGAAAACAAGAAATGCACTTTAAGACCTGTACATCATTGCTTAACAGTACACACACACACACACACACACACACACACACACACACACACACACACACACACACACACACACACACACAAACACACGCTCCCTGACATTCTGCCATACTACCTACCTGTCCCTGAGTTTAAAGAATGTCCCTAGTTTTTTCTCTTAAGTTCCTCATCCTGCATCAGTCTTGAATAATTTCAGTCAAGAATACCAATCATTAATGTATCATTCTTCTAATTGCTTAGAAAAGTGATCACAAAACATGACCTGTTACTCCATTACCTCTTTAACTTGAGTGGAGTAGTTTTTTCAAAGACTCCCTTATGTCATCAAATGTTCACCCTGGTTTGGTCCAGACATCTTGAGCATGGCCTCCCCCATATGTTATGGGCCGCTACATTCACTCAATAATGTCATGCACTGGAGTGTTATATGTAACTATTGTTTGGTAGATGCAAGATCTGTTGCTCTATTAACTTTTTATGTGGACTACAGTAATATATGGAAATACTCTCTGGTGTTGTCTAGTAATTCCCCAATGCATCTTTAGTGCTGCATATGTGGGTATTCTTTCACCTTTCTGCTGATTGCAATTAAAACAGTATCCTGAGTTTCTAGTTTTCCCTCACAATGCATGTTTCATGCTACAAACTTTATTATACCATCAGTTGTCCTGAGATTGCATGTCAGAAAAGTATTCCTGGTGTCTCATGGGTCTGTCCATGTCCATGTACTGCATGATTTCAAAAGGAATTTGAGAGATATGAACAACGTCACACTCACATTTACATGCATGGACACACACACAAACACACACACACACACACACACACACACACACACACACACACACACACACACACACACACACACACACATGCATTCTACATTCATCAACCTCCCTCCACTCTGCCAGATAGCACTTACAGACAAATTATCCCCCCCAAACACACACACACACACACACACACACACACACACACACACACACACACACACACACACACACACACACACACACACACACACACACACACACACACACACACACACACACACACACACACTTACAGGTGTGGTTGCACAAAGATATTACACACAGACCTCTCATTACCCATCTGTCAATATGCATGACATATGGCACTCAACAGCATGCAGTGCAGTTATAGTCAATCCCTGATAGCAACATTATACATCTCTGCGATGCATGGGTTGTGTTAGTAGGTGATGCCCCTTCCCCTGGAACACACTGCACCCATATACACAGTATTGCTGTGCACCTGTTTGGCACCCTTGCATGTACTATGCACTATACCTCACAGGTGTACACACCATTGCTGAACGTGTATATGTGTGTCAGTTATGTTTGCTCTGCTGCTCATGGCCCCTAAGGTGTCCACCACATACCTGGGATGTTGAGGATGTCATTTGTGAATGCCTGATGTCTGATTTACAGATCTCATCATCAGTGGTGCATGTATGGCCAATAAAATACAATTACACTGACAACCATCAAACCTTACTGTGGATATGGGGAGTGTACGCATCCTTATTGATATGGTGCCCTCTTCCTTGATATGCCATGGGGCCAAATTACTGCATATGTTAACATTACACAAACCTGATATGTGACATGACCTGTGCAATCAAATGCATTGCCAAACAAATGTGTTAGTTGTGCAGATGCTGATTTAGATGCAATTTGTGGGTGCATATGTGTGCATGCCCTTATCATGATGGTTTGTTGCACCTACTGTTATGTGTACTACAGCAATCACTATTCCTAGCAAGGATATACTAGCATGGGACATCTGCATTTGCCAGTATTTAGTCATGATGCCCTACAGATATCCCCCAACTCTGCATGATTGCAAGGTCAACTCATGTGCGCATCCCTTGGAGGTCACACAGTGCCGCCACTATTGCTGTGGAGTCAGGGTTATGTCTGCCACAATTCCTGACCTTGACTGTGTACAGATACAGCCATTCATAGCATGCTTTGGATCTCAGCTTCAGTGCACTGTTGTGTTTCATGATGACACACCCTCCACGCCCTCAGCCTTTTTGCAGATGCTTGACAACTATGGCCTACACATGTGTCTCATTTTGCAGTGTCCCAAACTCTGAACACCATGTGTACCAGCCTAGTCCCTGCTAATGAATGGCAAACATACAGGTGTACACTGGCACTGGCAAGGTATAGATGGGGATGGTGGGCCTGAGGTGGGGTGAGGTGTTGGTTGTACAGCACATGTATCTTAATTGATACTGTCTGTAGGTTTCCAATGTGGTCTTGGTACATCAGTACACATTGCAATGCATGCCTTTTGGGGACCTTTGCTGTTATGCATATGCTACCTGTAGAGAGGCCTGGCTGATGTTTCCTATGGTACAACTGTCCCATCTGATTACCCTGACCCATGGGCCACACTTATGCAGAGTCCAGCCAATTGCTGACATGAGTACTGCACAGCCAGTGCTTGCTAGACATTCCTACAACTCCCACAGTATTGTGGCATGTTACTAGGCAGCCTGCATGACCAGTTTGCAACATGTGTCATCATCTGTCTTGGATGGCCATCTGTTTATTTTCTACATTAATCCTGTCCCATACATGACTGTCTGCACTGTTTGCCATGGTATATGCAATGGTGAGGTAAGGCTACATGTCCAACTCCTGGGTGCTACCTGTTGGGTATGGGATCTCTTCCATGGCTTGTAAGATGTGTGCAAGCCATGGCTGGCTCTGTTGCAGGTAAGTGGGCACATTTGATGGCCAAACGTCTTGGACAGCAGACTATTTATTGGTGTGACATTGAGGACCTGTACATGCTGGAAGGTCCATACTCATGAAGAATGCATGCTGTCAGTACCTCAAAAGATGCTTCCACAATATGTTATCTGGAGTGTATGCACAAATATGCTTTCAATGTTTGTGAAGGAATGTATTCCCCATATTTTCTGTCCGAACATAGGATTGCATATTACACATTCATTGCTCATGTTAGGACCACATTGCAGGTTGTAAGGGTTGTGGAATGCAGTTTTGTGATATGCTGTAGTGCAGATCTGTAACAGTTGTCATTGTAATAGTGGTATATACACTGTTGTAGCACTGTATATGGGTGATATTTCAGACATGTCCCTACTGTAGGCCATTTGTCCCACCGTTATGCTCATCTCTGTGCACACATCTTGCAATGACAGGTTGTTAATTATATTGCAGGACTCTTACATACCCTTCAGATACACCACCATGATGACCACTGTGATGCAGGGCAGTTAAAAGCAACAATACGTGAACATGTACAGCATGCATTATGGGTAGGTGTGTTAAATGTGTGCATGGAATATACTATGGCCATAACATGACCGGTGCCTGAACAAACACCATACTCACCAGCTACAGGCTGCTGCCCCGGAGGTATACCAGCAGGATCTACATAATTGTGTGAGAGATGTGATGTCAGTCGCCACACCTGTGGCTTTGGTACAGGGTAGGTGCAGCATTACAGTACATCAACAGTACAAACCCACAATACTACAGATCATGCACATCTGTTTATTACTACAATGCAGCAACAGACTATATATATTTCATCTCACATATGCATGATCTAACTCTACAGATGTGGAAGGATATACAACAGTGGTCTACTGATGTGCCCTGCAGCCTTACCTGCATGCTACTTAGCCATTGTGTGGGTAGCACCCACCTCCACTATGATCTCTGCTGGGTCTTGTGTTTGCGGGTGAGCAGGTACCCTGAGGCTGGCGAGGAGCTCCTCAACATGTGTCAGAGGGCTGGATGGCATGACCCCCCCCATTGCAAGCTGGTCCTCCCTAACTGCAGCACCATGCAGATAGGCATGGCGGAGTAGATCAGTGCATCAATGTCGGGCCTGCTCATAAATGCAGTTATGCAGGCCAACATTGTTTAACCTGTAAACAAGATCATTCCACAGGGCGTTCCTCTCCTGCAGATCATGGACTGTACACCTGAACAGTGTGTTGTAGTGCTGCACCAGGTATGTGATGATGACATCATTCTCCTCCACTGTGTACATAGGAAGTCTCTCCCTGGACATATTGCCTGAAAGACATAAAGAGGGGAAACAGGTCCGAGGACCTCATACTGCAAGGATATCACAGTTGTTAATACACATCTCTGTCTCCCCCAAACATATCTGCAACAACAATCTGATAACTCAACTCAATGGGTATATCTACGGAAGACCTACCATTGGGACATATATCGTATTGTACAACTATTTGTGCTATGTGTTTGTAGTCATGTTCCATGTTGAAATACTATCATTGGTGGCCTGTTACAAATAATGTCACTTGCATGCCATTGTATGGACCACTATGGTTCCATATATGCATGTGTTCTGTTTGCTGTGTGATTGCTGCACATCTGTTGTTTTGTGTTAATGGGGATATCTATGTATACTGTTAGACATAATCCCGGAATGTGTGGACTATTACTACCCACATATGTTCTAAAACAGTGGCACAATAGCATGTTTGGGAAACAGTTGCCAGCAGAACCACCTCTTCCACTTCATCTGGCCATGTTATCAGGCCACATCACATCTGGGACCCACCCCGTGACCTCCTCATCTACTAGTCCTGCACTACCTCCAGGTGGAACCACCTCAGGGGATGGAGTTCACCCCCCTAGGAGCACACACAGACAGGACCCTGTCATCCAAAGTCAGGTCCAGGGTCTGGTTCATAGGGAGCTCCACAGAGACTTGGGGGATGTGCTAAGCACCTTGAGGCCCTCAGTACAGAATCACAGGGTCCACATGCTCCTCCTGCTCAGCCTCCAACCCAGGCATCTTCAGGGCCATGAAGATGATGTTGTGACTGTCCATGGGTAGGGAGCTTGGTCCCATTGTTTTCATATGGGGGCTCATGGGCTTCCACAATCCAGAGAACAGCCCCCATCCAAGCTGTTTACCCACCACATGTGCCATATACGGCCCTTGTATGCTGTCTTGTCTGTCTTCCAACACAACCTACCTCCCCAAATTACCAATCCAACCCTCACAAAGAAGAGCAATGTGTTCCCAACATGGGCTTCACACCTGACATATATATATATATATATATGCATATGCATATATGTGTGCATGTGTATGTATCTTTGTACATTCCCTATGGTAGACAGACTGTACTGCATGATATGTTATTGATACCATCCTGACATCTTACAGGTGGGATGGATTACTGTTAACTTCTTGTGGCTATGTTGTGTAGGGTCCTGGGTATGAGACTTGCAAGTGTTGGTACTGTGTTGCAAGGCAGATCTGTTTGGCTGTGGGGGAGGGGCTGATATCAATAATTACCAGAGATACTTAGATTGTGCCCCCACACCCCCATTAATGATGCCTTTGGTCATATATTTATTTGTTGTGTTCTCATATATTTATAGATATGTATATGTATATACACACACATATCTATCTATATATATATATATATATATATATATATATATATATATATATATATATATATATATATATATATATATATATATATATATATATATATATATATATATATATGCATAGACATATATATCTATACATGGGTCTACCTGATAACACCAACACGCGAAAACACCAACAACTAAATCACCGACACCACAACACCGAAAGTTCAAAAACACAAAACTTCACATGCCTGATAAACCACAATCCCGACAATCAACAAACAAAATAAATCCCCTGTCCAAAAAGCACACACACAACACAAGCACACCAAAAACCTTACAAACCTACACTAAATCTTACATACACAACTATCTATGCACTAACCTTAATCCAAACTCTAACCCTAAGGTCCGCCACTATCACACACTCACCTAACCCGCGCCCTAACCCTAACTCACTTAACCCGCCCCTAACCATACCGTTTGTCACTATCGCACACTCACCTAACCCGCGCCCTAACCCTAACTCACTTAATCTGCCCCTAACCCTAACCCCACACTTACCTTAACATGTTAGTGTTCTCAGCGTCGGGATTTTCAACTGTCGATCATCTCCGTTGTTGATCTTCTGGTGTCGGTGTTCTCATTGTCAGCATTTTGCAGTTTTGGTGTTATCAGGTAGACCCCTATACATATACAGGTTCATAGGTTCATAGGTAGGTACTAGGCTATCGGCCCAAGGGCCTACATAAGCCTAGCCAACAAGGGTCCATAGCTTATGCCACCCAAGAAAGATATTTTCCTGTGCCACTGTCCAGCAGAAACACAGAAGTGATCCCCGGGGTGTATTTCCTATTTCCCATCCACTCATCAAGATTTTTCTTGAAGAGTGCTAATGAAGAACATTGCTTGACATAGATGGGTAGCTTGTTCCAGAGTATAGGAAGTCTCTGGGACAGGAATCTATCCCTCCAGCATGTCCTGTTTATTGTGGTGACAAGGTTTAGGTCCCTAGAGCATGTAGCTTAGAGGGATTGGGATTTCTTTAGGTGTAGCATGTCCAACAGCTCTGGGTTTGACATAGCTTTATATGTTAGGCAGAGATCACCTCGGTGTAGGTATATGCTACGAGTAAAGTTGGAGTTTTTGAGGCGGTCAGTGTAGGGCATTTGTTTGAGGCCAGTAATCCTCTTTGTGAGGTACTTCTGTGGCCTTTCCAGCTGCTGCAGATGTCTTGTGAGGTATATTCCAAAAGGGGCATTGTACTCTATAATGGGTCTAATGAGTGACGAGTAGAGGGGAACAATGACCTCTTTTTTCCTGGATGAGAACCCTTTTATGATGAGGTGTGCCACGAAGAAGGACTTCCTGACTACTGTGGCGATGTGACTATCAAAGGAGAGACTACTGTCCACCTGGGCCCAAGGTCTCTTATCACGCATTCGGTGTTAAGTAGATTGCTGCCTATGTGGTAGTTCATGGGTACAGAGTTTTTACCAAAGGGGATGACACTACATATATAAATACATTTCCTGTACTACTGAATGACTGTGTTGGATGATATGTTTGTGAAAACATTAGAGTTATGTATATCTGACATGGCTTAGTGGTAAATCACTTTGGCTTTGGTGTTCCGGGTTCAAGGCTTGCAAAGGCTGTTTATTTTGTTGCTGGGCAGAACAAGGGTTGTTGGATACAGAGTGATTAAGGCACTTTTATGCAGTTGTAAATGATGGCAAGCAATGCGAACTTCCGGTTAAATATTTTTACACTCAGCCTCTAAATTGCTTATGCTGTGTAAGCATTGCTTAATATCGTGCAAGCAGGATTAAAACTGCTTACTGCTCCTTAACAGTACTTACTCCCACTTACCCCTGCACTAAATTTCTTTAAAAGCAAAGAAAAAGGGTTGCTAGGAAAGTGGCGAAAAATGTGCACAAAGAGGGAAAGACAGTAGGGAAAATAGCTAGGGATCTGCAGGACATGTGTAGGGAAGGTGTTTAGCTGCCCATTTCTTCTACAGCAACAGCTGTGCATATACACTGATTTGGACATAGAGTTGGACACTCATACCCCTGAGAGAGGGGTGAGGACAACAATAATATGTTGTGAAGCCAATTAGACCAGATTACGTGTGTCCAGTGGACACGTGCAAAATGGACAACTATGTAAGGCGTGAGGTTTTTTTTTGGGAACAGATTGCCCTTTTTTTTTTTGAAAGTAAGTGTGGGATGTTGGGGAGGGATAGTAGGTATATTTGGGGAGGTAGGTTGGGTAGGATGACAGACAAAACAGACAAGACACTGTATATGACACATGTGAGGAATAAACACCTTGGATGGGGAGGGGTGTTTGGAAGTCGGAAGCCCATGAGCTCCCAAATGGAAACAGTGGTACTGACGTCCCCACCCACAGGCAGTCACCACAGCACCTTCACGGCCCCAATGTTGGCTGGGCTGGGGGTTGGGTAGGAGGGGCAGGCTGACCCTCTAGATGTGTCATGCTGCCCTTAAGCTGGCGTAGCTGATCTCTGAACTCCCTGAAGAGCTCGCTACACACCAGACAGTAGACCCGATGATGGATGACAGTTTCCTGTTCGCCCCCAATCCCGGGGGGGTGAGTACCTTCCTCTGAGGCAGTTCCACCCGAAGGTGGTGCAGGACCAGTGGACGAGGAGGTCCTGGGGTGGGCCCCAGATGTGCTGGTGCTCATTGCCATGGCCAGATGAGGTGGGAGAGGTGGGTCCATTGGGACTGGCCTTCCCAAACATGCTATGGTGTTTCAATTTTAAAACATATGTGGGTTAGTAATAGTCAACACATTCCAGGATTAGGTATAACAGCATGCATAGATATTTCCATTAACCCAAAACACCAGATATGGAACAGTCGCATAGCATACAGAACACATGCATACATGGAACCACAGAGGCCATTACATCAGCATGCAGGTACATTGATGGCAGCATGCCACCAATGTGGGTGTATTTCAACATGGCACATGCATAGATACAAATTTCAATATTTATCAAGCAATAGGACATATGTCCCAACAGTAGATTTAATTGTCACATACCCACTGAGTTGTGTATTTAGATTATAGTTGCAGATATGGTGGGGGGATGCCAATTAACAACTTGCATATCCCTGTAGTTCTCAATACTTTCTTAGTCAGTGCTGTAATCTGTACCTTACAGGTATTATTATACTACCCTATGGCCTTAGTTTGGACAGTGGTATGTTTGTAGATAACTATATATATGAACTGTGTTTTACCTGCATATACACCTCTTACCTGGTATACCTGTGGAGGTATTGTTTGTTAACACTACCTGACTGTTTCTACGTGTATTCCCAGATTCCAGGTTGATGTTGTGCACATAACTGTCAATCACTTATTGCACACACTCTGAGCAAGTCTTGACAACATGCAGGTGAAATTGAGACATATTTTGCCAATTGCCCTCATAAACCTATGATGAGTTGCTACAATGACAGTTTTTTTTATATACATTTTCTGAATATTTACAGGTCTGACAGTCAGTTATATGTCATTAAATGCTGCCTAAATGTCAGAGATCATCACACTGATTTGCCAAGGGAACAGGGTAACAGGCAGCGGATATGGGCCAATTATCTGGACATTCTGGACAAATCTGGACAGTTGAGGGGTATTATTCTGCATACAGATTACTACCACTCCCAGGATTCGAACCATGGCTGTGTCTGCAAAAAATAAAACAGTATACATTATAGCTGAGTGTGCTATTTAGATATTGCTGTATATCTCTTCCCTGATGTCTGTCTATAAGTTTCCCGTGGTTTTACAATCTGACTTTGTAATTACAACACTCTTATACAGGATTTCCTAGACAGTTTTATTATGCAGCATAGTGTGGATGACAGTGATGAGTAATACTTTATTATTCAGAGAAACTGCAACACTAACAATGACATACAATACCAGACTAAACAGTACCAGTCCAGAATTTCAATCTTTTATTTCCAGGCACAGTTTTCTTATCTGACAGACCTGTGGAGGGAATGTTTGTTAACACTACCTGAATGTTGCCACACATATTATCAGATTCCACGTTATTATTATGCACATACGTCTCACTCTGTTACTGCACACACTCTGGTCATAGCTTCACAGCATGGGAGATGGGACATACTTTGCATATTACTCTCATAACATTTTGGTGAGTTGTTAGAGTGACAGGTTTGTTCTTATAGATATATTTCTGACAGCTATGATGTCTGACAATCAGTTATATGTCATTATTTGCTGCCTAAACTTCTGGGATCATCCAACTGATTTTCCAGAGGGACAGGGTGACAGGCAGGAAAATTAAGCCAATTATCTGAACTTTCTGACAATATCTGTACAGTTTTGGGGTATGATTCTGCATACAGCTTACTACCATGCCCAGGATTCAAACCATGGCTGTGAGTGCTAAAAACGCTACAGTTTACATCTCAGTTGAGTGGGCTATTTGGATTACTTTGTCTAACTTTTCACTTTTTTTGTCTAAGTCTCTCTCAGTTGTACAATTTGATCTTGTGATTACAACAGACATATACATATATTCCTACACATTTTATGTATGTAGCACAGTGTGGGTAACAGTGCTTAATGCAACAGTACTTATTAATAGAATGCAACACTGCATTACCATATGATACCAGAGTAACCACAAGCAGTCCTGGAGTTAGACCGTTATTGCCAGGCTGTTACCCTTTTATTTACATACAACCTATATGAGATTCTTCCTGCCATATTGTCTGGTTTATTCAGTACATCCCATACACAATACAGGTTTCATACTGACAATTAACTTTCTACTACTTTTAGATTTATTTCTTATGACAGTACATGCAAGATTATTACTAACCTGCCTTGCGACTCAGCCTCTGCAGCCTGCAGGCATGGGCTTCCTGATTTACAGCCGTCTCTGCTGCCACTGTCAAAGACACAACAGGAATATTTAGCCATACCTATCCATAATATACCTGAGCTGGCAATTATTAAACAGGTAGTAGAATGATACTTACACACTGCTGGGACAGCACCCCTCTGCCTAGCTTCTTGGATCCACTGATCCAAGAGCTCCCTCTTCCTCTGTTTTACATTGACATAGTGATGTCTGACCTGCTCACCAGTTTGAAGGATGCCAGTGGCACTGGTGAGGTCCCAGGTGGTCCCAGGCTTCAACTTTATATTGGGAACCCTGGTACTGGCCATGCAACATTCTCTCTTCATGGTCTTTTACATGGAGTCCTGCCATGACTTTGGACTCTTGGATGCCTCAGTGCTGCGCTCGGAAGCGTGATCCTTCTCCGACACCAGCCATAGTGCCTACAGGAGGAAGCTGCAACCAGTTAAGAGATGTATTCCCACCTGTGGCATTTAAATAGGGCTGATTTCCCACACTTTGTCATGATTGGAAGGTTTTGAAAATGCTAAGCTATGGGCAAACCTGCTTTCCTAAGGTTGGCATTGCTTAAAGGGGTATACCAATGGGCAAATCGATTTAGCTGGGCTACGCATCCGAGTAAGTAGAGGTGTGCAATGCTTAGAGTTGCTTATTTTTAAATTTGCACACTATTTGCTGTTTGGCATTGATTTATCATTCATTGCATGTTATATATTTGTTTGGTATCCATGATTCATGTGTACGTACACTGTAAGGGGTATTTGTGTTTATTGGAGGATTTCACCACTGTATTACAATGACACCTCACATCTGGAATTAATGCAGTACTCCAGTTCACATATATATGTTATGTAGTAGGTTATACTACATAAAACTGTTTATAGATTCCTTTCACATGTAAATTGTGATTTTGCTATAGTGAGGATCTGTTTGGGTATGCCTCAATTTTATCTACAGCTGTGATGGCTTAATGGTTATCTGCTGTGACTATAGTGTACACGGCCCTGGGCTCAATATCTGCAAGACCTTCTTGTTTTATTGCTGGGCAGAACTGGGGCTGTTGAATACAGAGTGATTAAGGCACTTTTAAGCAGTTGTAAGCCAGTTTGCGAGGGTTTGCATGACAGTAAGCAATGCTAACTTCTGGATAAATATGCTTACAGACAGTTAGCTTTGAAATTGCTTATCCTGTGTGCACATTGCTTACCCCCATGCAAACAGCCTTAAACCCGCTTACTACTGCTTAAAAGTTCTTACTCCCCTGCACTAATTTAGAAAGAAATTAAACATGGGTCTTGGGAAAGTGGTAGATTTGGACACTCTATGGATTTATCATTCATTACACATTATAACCTCGTTTAGTATCCCTGATTCATGTGTACATATACTGTATGGGGCACTTGGGTTTATATGTGGATTCTACCATATTATTAAAATGACGCCTCACATCTGCACTTAATGCAGTACTCCAGTTCACAAATATATGTTATTAAGTAGGTTATACAGCAAAAAAAATGTTCATATATTGATTTCACATGGAAAATTGAATTTATTACAGTGAGGATCGAACCGGGAATGATTGCTCACAAAGCAAATGCGCTGACTACTACACTATTGCAGTATTGCTTCAACTGAATGATTCTTGCTATTTAGCTTCTTGTACTATTTAAGCTACAGTATGAGTAGCTAAGCAATGGGCAAACCCATGCACCTATGGTTAAATTTATTTTTTATTATTTATTTATTTTACATTTGTTGACCAGGCTAGTCTAACTGGATATATGTCCATTTTCAGTAGATGCCCGGTGAGAAAAGCTCCAAGCATCAGCAGTGACAAAGAATACAATATATAGTAATAGTCAAGTGAATTACAGTACATTGGCTACATTGGTCAGAACAAAATTGTACTTAATCATTTAGTAGGTTTAAGCTAAGATCAAATAAAGAGAGCAAAAGCATATATATTTTTTTGTACTATGAAGGAAATTGTTAATTACAGATAGGTGGCATAGAATATTTGTGAAGTATAGAGACAGCAAGAAGGGGAATGAAATATCAGTCAGGGTTAGAGCAATGACAAAGCCAGTGAGTTTTAAGATGTTCTTTAAGATGTTTTTTTTAAAAGAAGAGTGGAAGCAAGGGTGGAAAGTTCAGTAGGAAGCTGGTTCCAGTTTTTACCTACTGTGTTGGTGAAAAGTGAGTCCCCAGCTTTGTTTTTTGATTTAATAGTGGAAACTAGGAGCTTATTAGCTGAGCGTAGTGTTGCAAGATTATTGTAGGGTGTAAGATTAGTGAGGATAGGGGTATTATTAGGGTGGTAAAGGATCTTTTGGGTGATAACAAGTTGTTGACAAAGTAGTTGGTTCTGCAGTTCTAGCCATCCCAGTTGTTTGAGGTTGAGACAGTGGTGAGTTCTAAAGGGGGTGCCAGTGGCAAATCTGGCTATGTTATTATAACTGGTGGAAAGTTTGGTGAGGTTGTTTTTAGATAGACTGGTATATATTGCAGAAGCATAGAACAGGGTAGAGATAAGGTGGGTCTGGGAAATAGTCATTCTGGCTGAAGGGGTAAGGAAGGGTTTGATTCTGTAAAGGGTGCCTAGTTTTTTGTTGACAGACTTTATTATAGAATTAATGTGGTCATCATAGCTAAGATTGTTATCAATTGTTACTCCTAGTAGACGGGTTGTAGTGTCTGGGGATATGTTAGTTGCATTGTTAGAGGTTATTGTGAAGTGCAGTTGAGGTGATTTATGAGTAGGAGCAAAGAGCAATAATTTTGTTTTTTTGGGGTTCAGGAGGAGGCAGTGTTGCATGAACCAATTTTCAACACTGGTAAATACAGTTTGGGTGAGGGACTGGAGAGAGGTAATGGACTTGGCTGAACAAATTAAAGTAGAGTCATCTGCATATTGTATCCAGGTGGCTTGAGGAATTTTGGTATGTAGATTGTTAATAAACAATGAAAAGAGTAGAGGTCCTAAGATAGAGCCTTGGGGTACTCCAATGTTCACCAGGAGGGATGTAGAAAGATTATTATCCCAAAGTACTGCTTGCTGTCTGTTTTCCAGATAGGATTTAAACCATTGTAATGCTTGTGGATCAAGTGATTGGGCTTTTAGTATGTCTATAAGCATGTTATGGTTCAGCATATCAAAGGCTTTTGAAAGGTCAATAAATAGTGCAGAGGAAAAACTGTTATTGTTACGATTTTTGTTTATGGAGTCAGAAAAGGTTAGCAGGACAGTTGTGCTATGGAATGGTCTAAAGTCATGCTGGCAGTTGGCAAGTAGATTAGTTTGGAGAAGGTGGTCAAGTAGTAGTCTGTGCATGAATTTTTCCATTATCTTAGCTATTGGAGAGAATAAGGCAATAGGCCTAAAGTTGGAGAGCTCAGTAGATGACCCACCTTTATGTAGAGGGATGACGTGGGATACTTTCCATATGGCAGGGATTTTGCTTTCTAAAATAGTTCTATCTATAAGGATGGAGATGGGATAGGCAATGGCTTTTGCTGCAATTTGTAGGTATTCAGCTGGCAGACAGTCAGCAGAAGGGGTGCATGGTTTTAGTTTTTGAAGGAGGTTGCAGATGAGGGATGTAGGTACAGGTTGTATTTGAATGGTTGGAGATGGAGTCTTAGTGGTATTTAATGGGGAAGTGGTAATAGGTGATAAAGTATTGGCTAGGGTTCAAATGGCTTCAGTAAAGTAGTTATTAAAGGCATCAGGAATCTGGTTAGAGTTATTATGGTTGAATCCTGAAGGGGCAGGAGTTTTAGAGTGCCCTGGCTGAAGAAGTTTGTTTATGCCTGACCAGAATTTTTGTGATTTTTGTTGATGGGTTTGTTGGAGGTGAAGGTAATAGTCTTTTTTGTCTCTAAGAATATCTTTCTTGGTGGCATTTCTTAACTGTTTAAAGTAAAGGTGATCTGATGGACATTTGGAGGCTCTTCATTTGGCCCAAATTTTATTTCTGAGGCGGATCTTTTGCCTAGTTTGTTTTGTGAGCCAGGGGGAAATTTTGGTTCTTATTCAGGAAGAGCGATGGGGGGTGGTAATCTAGGATTTGAAGGAATTTAGTGTTAAAGTAGGTCACTGCTTCATCAAGATTTGGAGTCGTTGATTTGAAGTTTGGCAGTAAGGGTTTCTGAATTGGTATCCGATGGAAGGAGCACATTGAAGGGTGAAACTTGGAGTTCATATTTGTACAAAATGGATATAGCTCCATCCTTTTTGGTTTTACGGTCACATCTCAGGATATTATATCCAGGAGGAGTAATGTCCTGGTCCAGAGTTGAGGGCTTTAGCCATGTCTCTGTAATACAGAGAATATCGAATGAGTGCACATCTAAGAGTGCATGTAGGTGGGTAACTTTATTATTTATGCTACGGATGTTAAGGTGAGCTATCAGGAGGGAGTTAGATGGTTTAGTTAAGGTAGTGATAACAGGCAATGTTAGGTTGTGTAGGTTATTGGGATTATCAGTATTGGGGCCAGGGTTTTGATGAATATCACCATCTAAGTTGAGGATATTGTACAAACTTAAGGATTTTGTAGTAATTATTTGAGATTTTTTTTGATAAGGAAGTAAGTAACATGGGTAGCTTTATGATATTTTGGTAATATATAGGTAGAGGTGGAGGTTATGTTACTGTGGTTGAGGGAGTAAATGCAAGAAGATGGTAGAGTTTGCTGGTAGTTGTGGTGTTGTTCAGGAAGAGAAAAATGTTCAAAGAAGGTTAGTGCGTTTGGTATTGTAAGAGAAACAAGAGTTGTAGTTAAGAGTAGTATGTTTGTGAATATAGTCTTGTGTGTTGGGGCCATTAGGATATGTAGATAAGTGGTTAGAGTATATTGCGGAAAGGAGTGTAGCAAGTAAAAGGAGAGAGTGCTGTAAGAGGTTGAGTAGGGAAGAAGTGTCCAATTAAGTAAAATAAAGTTGGTTGTAAGAGAGATGCTTTAAAAAATAATGTGGAGAGGTAAGGGAGTAGACCGAGAAAGGTAATTAGTTTAATTAAGGAATTGTAGAGGTAGGGGGTAGGGCTGTTAAGTCAAGGAGGCAAGAGATAGGATGAAAATGGGAGGGGGAGTGGCTACAGAAGTATATGGTTAGGACCACTGGGGGTGGGTGGGAATCGGGGGTAGGGTAGGGGAGCAGAGTGAGCCCTCAGGGCGAATGGAGCAGGGCAGACCCAAAGGAAGGTAATAGCAGGGAGAAAAACAATCAGTATAGTAGAAGGTAAGACCAAGGGAAGGTAAGTAAAAAGGCAGTGGTTCTGAGTGTAAGGAAGGGAAAAACTGAGAGACAAAATGGAGAGTAAGGGCTAGATAGGACTAAAGATGAAGAAGAAGAGAGCTAGATAATATGGTTAATGGATTATAGTAAGTGGAAAGTAGTGCAGTAAGAGTGAAATAAGAGTAAATAGTTTATAGTAAGTGGAAAGTAGTGAAGTAAGTGAAATTAGAAATGGGTGAAGACAGCCATCTAGTGGTCGAAACCTGCAATTACACTGAGTGGGGAACCACAGTAAAAGGTTGGAAGAAGAAAAAAAAAAGAAAAAAATTCAGAAGGGAAAGGCTTGAAGGAGTTAGAAATACTAGAAAGGCTGGGATGACTTAGGGAAAGAGGATACGGAGTACAAGAAAGCAAGCAGAGGGGGGAGTATGGCTGCTGGCTGATATGGCAGTTTAAATTGGACACCTAGCAAGTATCACAATACTAACATATACATTTAGAAGAAGATATAATATTATTTGACATACAATCTTAGTTTATCTTGGCTTTCAATCCAGGGGAGTACTTTGGTTACCCAGATGAGGAGATACACAAGCAGGGTTAGGTAGGTGAATAAAGTTGGTCTTTGAAGTCCAGCAGGGCACAGCCGGAAGTAGAAAAAGTAGGTAAAAGTAGTATGCACAAATTTTAAATACTAAGTTAGAAGCCAGGAAACACTCAGCAGACAAGCACAATAGGAGATTTAAAGATATGCTTACAGAGAGTTAGCTTTGAAATTGCTTAACCTGTGTGCACATTGCTTACCCCCACGCAAACAGGCTTAAACCCACTTACTACTGCTTAAAAGTGCTTACTCCCTTGCACTAATTTAGAAAGAAATGAATAAATTTAATCTGTTTGATAAAAAAAAATTCTCGATTGTTATTTTCTCTAGGAAGGGACAGATTACACTTACTGCTGTGGATTCCTGCATGCATCTGTACATTTGGCAGACATCCTAGTAACCACCATACCTCTCAACCTCTTCATGCAAAATATCTGGACAAAGCTTGACAAAATGAGGTACAACTAGGGACATATTTTAAATATTTCTCTTATAAACTTAGGTAAGTTGCTTGAGTAACAGGATTTGTTTTAATATAATGTTTCTGTTGGATTTGGTGTCTGAAACTCAAATGTATGCCATTATTTAATGACTTCAATCCTGACATCATCCCAATGATTTCCCAGGACAAATGGGGTACAGGACAACTGTATGGGTGAAAAATCTGGATATTCTGTGAATATTTGTACAGTTGGGAGATATGCATCCCCCTATGAGCATTCTCGCTCATTGTAATTGCCGAACGGCACTTCTTGAGTGCAGGGGTGTGTGTATTGTAAGAGCTCTGCTCTCAGACACCCCCTGCACTTGTCCATGCTCTGTGTCCATTTAGCCGCAGAGACAGTGTGCCTTCATTACTATGCATGGCGCTGCCGTGATGCTCTTAAATGGTCATTTCCATGCAGGAATAAGCTATTCCTGCACCGAACCTTACAGAATTCTGGGGATTGTGTGCACAACTTCGCTCCTTATGCTCTGTGGAATAATGGAGATTTTTTTTAAGTCTCTTTAACCACTTCCCTTAAAAAGAGGCAATGCATTGTCTCAGGAGAGTAAATCCCAAATAAGCAAACCGACACCTTACAAAACATACTTATTTGGCTTTGTTATACATAAATAAATTTATGTATTTTGACAAGCAATTTATTAATGAGTACACAGCAGTTTAACAATGACCCATTCCTAACAATTTGTTCAAAGCTACAGTTTAACAACTAAAATTACTAATCCTATATTAGGTGGCTGGTAGTACTTACAGGAACTGAACCATTACTAACCTTATATTGGATGGCTGGTACTACTTACAGGACATGAACCATGTAGATGTCTAACTAAAATTTGCTAGTTAAAATGTTAGTTTATCAATGAAAAAATGCATTAAGAATGCCACATCATAACTGATGGTTTGCATTATTTAGTCTTGAGTAAAATGTGATATGGTTTAGTAGGAACACATCTCAGAAATAAGAAAAAATATTTACTAGAGAATACTCATTATATACGAAGATGATACACTGTGTGGTCCTTGTTGTTGTTATTTTTCACTTTGAATGAATGTAATGATTTTAATGTGCAAACATTTAATGGTAAAACTATTTGTATGTAACTTTTTAAATTTCAGTTATATTAATGCTTTGCTCAGTTATATTAATGCTTTATGGTGCAATACTCGTAGCCAGAGTAGGAGTCAAAGGGAATAGGTTAGATCAGAACTCTGGCCAGGGATTATTCAGTTCTACTCAGAAATGTAATAAGCAAGAAGCACCATAAGAATAACTAGTGATAACGTACCAAGTGCGCAAAGAATAATCCTACAGAGAAAATAAAATAGTGTCTTTCAAATATTAGAGGATAATGAACTGGTATTCAATCATAACACGTTTCTTGTGTGTTAGAGATAAGGGCATCATGAAATTCACCTCCTGAGCAGAGCTTTAGAGGTGAATCTTGACGTCAATGTCAAGACCACATAACAGAAAGGGTTATGATTAGAGACATGTGATAATAATTCTTTGTAGTTGTGAGGATGTGAGGTGGTTCCAGCTATGCCAGAAGTAGAGCAGTGGATGTGCAACATATGCCAGCATAGCTAGCTGGAATTTGGAAAGAATTATACATATGTCAGTTGTATATCAAACTGATTTGAACAGATGCTTGTGTTGACAAATGTATTTGTAAAGCTGCTTGTGTTAAAAATGCACAAACAGTGGGTCCTGACTGTATTGCAACTGATTAAATGTATATGTTTTAACAGAGGATACTGGAAGAGAAGAGGTTAATCTCAGTCCAGCTAACTTTGAAAAATAGTAAGAAATTAAATTACCTGGTTTAGGCCATAAAGATTCTATTGTACAGTTCTGACTGCAGCCAGAGACTAAATGTCTGTGCCAGAGAATGGTTTATTAGCTCTTGTAGGAAGAGTGGAAGTGGTTTATGGTTTTATATCTTCCAGATGGTATAACACATCTCAGAAAAGCTCTGTCTGTGTGTATGGTAACACATCTGTGCTAAATTCTGGTTCAGTTTCTAGCAATGGGGGTAACATGGGAACTAGAAGTCAGATAACCAGATGTATATGATGTCATTCCGTAATCAAGGACAAAAATTATGCATTAATACCAGATGAGCGAGAGGTCTCAGAGTACTCTGTTTTTGGAACCTGACAAAGAAGGAAGACCACTCACCTACTTCATTTTGCCTTGGTCCAGTAAGTGACCAGGAAATAGTAATTCTTTAGATGAGTCAGGAAAACTTAGTGAGATTAATTAAGTACTGTTTTTCTGTATCTGTGTGAATCTATTTATCTGTGTTATTTTAATATTTCCTGTGACTGAAACCCCGGTATTTATTGTAAACAGATATTTAGTATGTCATGTTCTTTTATTAGTTATTATTAAATATATTTAAACTTTTCATTGTGGCTGGTCCTTTAGAGAATAGTTTAACCTTTGAGAGTACTTATATCTATTCGATGACTATGTGGCCACTCCTGAAAGTCTTACTGAATTGGTCAAACAATACCATTGATATTAATATTAATTTCACTCAGTATAATTGGGTACCATTGTAAGAGCTTTAGAGTAGCTGGCTTTGGAGTGTCTGGTGGCAGTAACTACCTTATAGCCTGGGCATAAAATGGTATAGTTAGTAAATCTGTACCAGCCTTTCCCAGGTGTGTGTGTGTGTGTGTGTGTGTGTGTGTGTGTGTGTGTGTGTGTGTGTGTGTGTGTGTGTGTGTGTGTGTGTGTGTGTGTGAGTGTATGTGTGTGCATGAAAATCAAATCTCAAGGAGTGTGTATGTCATCTGCTTGGAGCAGGGACATGAAGTACTGGTTTCACAGACAGGGTGCTGGAGGACTTGGCTTGGACACTCGGCTGAGGACTCAACTTTACAGCTGTACCAGTGGGGAGTCTTATTGGGAACCTGGAGAGAGAGAAACCCAGACCCTGGACTTTCTGTGTTCCCTGTGTGCTCTTAAGGGAAATTGTGCTTGATGCAGAGAGCTGCATCTGGAAATAGTGTATCTATCTATTTTTGTTCCAAGTGAATGTCCCTCTGCAGTGTCAGGATCTTTGATTACTCGCCCAGATAGGATACATCACAGTAGTGCATAGAGCTTAGACTGCATTCATATACCACAACAGTTAAAAAGAAAAAAATTATAGGAGAACTGATCATTTTGCAGCTTTGAAAGCTTTCACCTACTTACTATTGCCACCACAAAACTGTGATTATGCATCTTCTGATGTCTAAATGGTACTTAAGTCTGTCTTTTACTCAACTAAGAGAATAATCATGGCATTCAGTCCATTATTGCATCTTGCATGATTTAAAGTGGTTAATAATATTGTATAATAGATTCTGTCACAAAATGGTATAATGAGAGCTACCATGCTAAGGTGATTTTGTTTTTCAGCAAGGCTTCATCTTTCTACAATATACTCTGTGCTGCCAGTTTATGGCTTTGTATAGCCATTCTTTTACTTCCGGTATACTTACTTTTTTGGTACCATACATTTGCTGTGGCTCATTCAAGGTTTGTCAATTGCATGCTTAATAACTTCAGGCTATGTCTACATAAACAGTGTAAGACACTTCGCTGGGAATGAAATAGATGCCCAGTAAACTTCTTAATTACTTTTATTGCAGAGTGGAAAGAATTTTGGAATCTGGAATATGAAGGTGGAGTAAGAGCCTTGCTACATGTGGATAACAAAGCACAATAAAAGAATAAATGTACAGACATGTGCAATAAAGTAGAATCAGGGTGAAGAAAGGTGAAAAGATGGCTAAGAAGGATGATAGATATATTATTTTATAAAGAGTAAATGTCACTTTGGCATCTGAGAGGAATATGCAAGCTATTACTATTATATGTTAAAAAAAAGATGGTCCCTGAGATTCAGCAAGCTCTGTATGGTGTGCAGAAAAAGTGCAAGAGCTACTGGAGGCAATATGACTGCCAAGAGATCCAGGAACAAGCTCCTGGAACATGCACGTGCGCTCCTGCATTATTCCTGCATGGACACAGCTCCTGTATGCTAATTACCCCATTTGCAGGTGAAAACCATGCAAATGAGGTGAATTAGTGATCCAGGAAGCTGGCAGTCATCCGTGCAGGAGTAGTGTAACCTGCAGAAATGTATTTGGTTAGTAACTGAGTACATTTCTGCAAAGTATAAAATGGAGCCATGACAACTCCAAATAAAGGGAGTATATAATGTGGAAGGCATGCTAATGGCCAAATATATGGCCATTGGCATGGAAAATAGGTTCAAAATAACAAAACATAACTGTCATTTTTTTTGGCCAATTTCAGCTGTTTAAGCATAGGGCAGTGGCAAGCAAATGAGATCAGCCCGAAAATAAAAATAAAACCTTGAAAAAAGCATTTTAGGCAAAATCATAATTTTGCCATTATAGTCAGGGGCAAGCAGAAGACAACAAGGCCACTGAATAGTGGTTGCTAAGGGGGAAGGCTCAGTGTTAGACTTTTAACTAAGCATTAGCAGTCAATTCTATGCAAATGAGGGGAATGATACTGAATCACAGATTTCCCCTCATTGCTAGCCAGCACCCAACCGTATAGTGCAGGAAAACCATGGTGCAAGCCTAAGAGTTAGCTGACATCATAGAGGTGTGTGTCAGGCATAGTGTAATCTTATTGGAGCTCTGTGGCTTGGGTTTGCCCTTAGCTTAGCAGAGCTAAGGAAGGGTGCGTGTCTGAAATAACATAGCAGTGTTTACATTGCCTAAACAGGTGTGCACGCTGCACACTGGGTTTTAAACAAACAAAAAAAATTAAACCAGGAAATAGTAGCTCTGTTCACATATGAGCACTGGGTTTACACGGTGTACCTCTGGGCTTAAACAGGAAGGCAATGGGAAGTTTAAATAGCAGTAGGAAGGTAATCAAGGAGAGCTAGTACAGCTGGCATGTGAAATGTATCAGAATCAGCCAATTACACAGGCAGCAGCCCAGCACACTACTATAAACTATGCAAACACCTTTCCCTCTGTTTTCTCGCACAAACTCTACACCAACGGTGTACACAAACAGGGAAATTTTACCTAACAAACGCAACAAAATGATAGGGGCTGTTTTTGCTCTCATAAATAAACATGTGGAAGAGGCTGCAGGTGGTGAGGATGACAATGCTGATGACCAACCCACAGTGAGAAGAAGGAGAAGAGTGTACAGACCCAGGGTAACCTACCAGGGGCTACATGAGCTGGAAATAGTGGAGTGATATAAGGTGGACAGGGACCTCCTACAGCAAACTGTTGAGCTGTGCCAGCCACGCTTCACACACAAAACCAACAGTGGGGAACCCATCTCAGTGGATACCAAGGTATGTGTAGGCTTAAGAATACTAGCCATAGGTACATTCCAAAGGCCAACTGGGGATATCATTGGGATTTCACAGGAATCAACATCCAGCGTACCCCACCAGTTCCTGGATGCCATGTCAGCACATGCCAGTGAACACAAATATTTCCTGAACACCCGTGAGGCATTGACCAGCAATATGCGTCTCTTCCACCAAATAGCAGAATACCCTGAGGTAGTGAGTGCCATAGACTGCATGCACAGACACATCAAAGCACCACCCGGTGAGCGGGGTAGAGTCTACATAAACCGCAAGCGCTTCCCCTCCAACTGCCAGGTCATGTGCGATCCTCATTACATTATAATGAGTGCCTGTGCTGGCAGCCCTGTAAGCTATCATGAGTCCCACATCTGGCATATGATGCAGCTGTACCAGAGATTTGCCAATGGGGACATAGCATATGGCCACCTAGTGGGGGATGCTGGTTACACACTGAAGCCGTGGCTGAAGACACCCATCAGAAATGCACACAAACCTGAATAAGAACTCCATAATGAGGCACACACACAGACCAGAATCATAATAGAGCATGTGTTTGGGATGCTCAAGTCACAGTTCCCATGCCTGGACATATCCAGTGGAGCCTTGCAGTACTTACCAGCTACATGTACCCAAATTGTCATTGTATGTGGCATGCTACACAATATGATCCTGTGGAAACAGCTGCAGTAGGAACAGCATGGGACAGGGCCACACAGCCCCCCACCATTGCCAAGGCCAGCACTGGCACAGAGTGACTCGGAGGAGGAGGAATAACCTGAGCTTGGCCCAGTAGCAGAAGGAGGCATACCAGGTATGCCCAGTCCTTGGCAAAGAGGCAACACATAGCACATATACTGACATAGTAGGAAACCAGGAAATAACACCTCACTCCGACTCACACATACAGTAAAAGGGATGCCAAACATGACACTACATGTGCTTAACCATGTATAGGGAGTGTACTATGTGCATCTGATATAGTCAGCCCTCCAGCACCATCCTCAATACTGGCACAGCCACAAGGTAAGTCACGCTGACTATCAATTCCTGAATGTTAATTTGTTCTGCTACCTGTATCTATGGTACGGATGTGAGCATGTTAGGGAATCAGGTGGCTGAATTGAATGCCAGCAAATAGTAGGCTCCTAAATCGGCAGCATGAAATCCTTAAAAAATACTGGTGTCAACATAGTAGGCAGTAATAGACAAGGTGACAAAACCCACTGCAGGACAAGTGGTGGGCCAAATGTGTGTCCATAGGACACACACATGTATGTCAGTGAGGCTCACATACCCAACAACAGTTTCAGCCAGTAAGACAGGTGTAGACAAACACAAAGAAAGGCTGTGACAAGGCCTCTTCCTGATGGCTATGGAGAACAGCCTCCCTCCAGACGTACACAGACAAACTACAACAGGTCAGGCAGTAGGATATTAGTTCTGAAGGGTAAGAAGACTGAAAGTGAAATGTAGGTAAATAAAACCTAAGAACTGTAGTGCACTGATATGCCTCTAGTCTCCATGACAGGTCTGAATAAAGAATGAAATGGAGCACCGGAAATACCAGTACAACCATAGCTAATTTTTACAGTTGTCAGGTGTGCCCCCCCCCACACTCCTATGTAGAAATGTAGTAACATGTACGTGTAGGTATAATAACAGAGGAGCACAGATTACCTGAGCTGGCCAAAGTAGCAGGATAGATTGTAGCATGTGTACAATAGGCAGGGCTGTGTGTGTTAGGTTGTTGTGTGTTGTATATTGTGTGAAAGTGGTCAGCATGTAAGCATGGAGGTTTGTGTCCTGGTGGCCAGTGGACAGTACTGTTAATGACAGGGCCAAGTTATCACAACTACAGTGCCAAACACAATGTATCCCAGCAAGACACACTCCAGCAGTAATCCATACTAATTGTCCGGATGTAAATATCTGTCACCATCTGAAAGATGTACATGTCATGAATGTGGGCCCAGACATACAAGCAGTACACAGGTGGAAATACCCTAGACAGAGAGTGTATAAAATGTTACTGTCAAATGGACAAACCTTTGTAATTGTACATACAGGTTAGCAGCACATTAGTTGGCTGTGTAGTATGGAATACTGATGTAGTCTGGCCGTAACACTGGCAGACTACAAAAGGCACATGTATGAAGTACAGAGAAACTGCTGATGTCCTTGCACAAGCCAGAATAAGTGGAATGCCCCACGTATATCTGTGAGTCAGCTGCAAGTAGCTTCCATAGCACACATGCACCCAACTCACCCCACCATCAGCCACAGGTACCTCACAGGTCTTATCCCCACTGTTGGGAATGAGTACAATATGACCCCCACCTCTGTATGGGAATAGCCACAGAATGCAGCATGCTGAAGAGGTGTCCCATGCAGGTGTGTCCCTATCTGTAAGCAGCACCCTGCCAGCATCCACACCAATGGATCAATAAGGACAGAAACTATTGACATTAACACCTTGCACACCTACCCTGTCAACCCAGGGGAATATAGTGGCTTGCAGCATGGGGCTGTAGGAGTGACACAATGCACCAGCCTGCTACAGATGGCCTGCATCACTACCAAATGCCCTACAGTCCTCTGTCAAAGGCCTATATCTCACCCATACTGCCAATGTATGTTATCTTGTGGACTCACAAATAACAACATAACACAGTCCAGAGAACCCAAATGCAAGGCCATGTCAACAAATCCCAGTAGCATATCCATCATGCCCTACTGCATAAACTGTGGACCAACCCCTAAATACTGCTGGGATGAAGTGATAACTATAGGGGTACTTATCAGATAATGTTTGCATAATGTTCAGAAGAGGATATAATAACAAAGGGAGGTAGAAGCATGGACGCCATGGAGTGTGTGAAGTCTGAAACTCAAATGTTTGCACAATCTAGCCCTGCCTGCAAACACAGGAATGGGTGGCCACAAACCTGGTCATAAACCACAATGTGAAGGGGTAATGACCGGAAATATGAGCCTTGCCTCTGGGTAATCTATGTGAATCTGTACAGCTGTGAGGTATGGCCACAGCAGGATACGGCCATACTGTCACGTCGATGGATGTACAAGCATGGGATCCTCAGCTACCACAGTACCAAGGTGCTGAACCATTTACACAGACCCAACAGCAAGTGTCTGCAGCTCCCCCTCCAGAATGGCATGATTGTGCAAGAATATGTAGGCTACAGACCACAATACTGGACACAGCTTCATTCATCTTGTGTTCCCCAGGAAATTCCTGGAAGCAAATATGTATACCTGTCAGTAGTTGATGACATAAAACATCACAGTGTAAAACAGTACATATGTCTGAATATCTCTGCTAACCCCAAAACCATGTAGCAGAAGCAGCACAAACACAATTAGTTACAGTATCCCACTATCCTTTGACCATTGTGACCCCATATTGTCAACCAATCTACAACTATCCTGCAGAAACAGGTTGCTAGCTGTAGGTGTAGAACATAAATGCCCTCACTGGAGTACAACCTATCTGGAATGGATTCACACATCCAATAAAGAAGGTCATACTGGGCATGCTCACACACTTAGAGGAACAAAGCCAATGTCTGACAATAAAATACTGAAAGGTCATACTGGGCATGCTCTCACACTTACAGAAATGAAGCCTATGTCTGGCAACAACAGTGGACTATACATATCTGTCAGTCACAGATGTTTGTGCTCACACTCCACATTGCACACCAGTCATGATTTGCACACACATTGGATAGGAATGCACACATATATCCAAGGACAACACACTATAATAGATCAAACATACACATACATAGATGTGTGGAAGAAAGTGACAGATAGTGACAAAGAGCTTCCCATTATGAGGCCTGTCCCACCCAGCACACATCCAATTGGCCAATACCACATGATGTGCAAATGTCTATCACTGTAGACATTTGCTTCTGGTATACCTCATCACTATAGTGTCTGTGGTGCTTGTGATAATGGTGTAACATGACTATACATCTAGCAGTTGTATACATATTCCTGTTAAATGTAAACCTGTGTGTGACTGAGTGTTGTGTGTGTGCTTCCAGATGAATGGTTTATGGCCCATTCACACACACTGCACTCCCCATTGCCCTACTTTGGCAAGCCTGCTGATGTCATTCACCTTGAAATACACCTTCGGGGAATAAGTATCCCTATAAGGTCTGTGGTGCATGCTATAAATGCATAATGCTATAGTGTGATGTATTAGTTAGGTAGGCGTTCTATCCCAGACATGGAAATTGTGAGACTTTGTTTATGTGTGTGTAGGGATCAATGCTTTTGAGGCCATTCACAGTCACTACACTTTCCATTGCCCTACTTTGGCAAGCCTGCTGATGTAATTCACCTTGAAATAAACCTTTGGGGAAAGACCAGCCCTAGAAGCTCTTTGGCACATGCGATAAATGCAGTACACTGCAGTAACAATACATAGTTAGATAGGGGTTTGAATCTCAGCACTGTTTTGTGTGTGTGTGTGTTTGTGTGTGTTTGCCATCAGTATCCTGTGTGGAGGTAGCTGTGATTGTGTAATAACAGGACTCATGGTGGGGTGGCTTTTGTATATGGAGGGCCTATTATATGTCACAATGTCCACCTTACAAGAACAACAGATGTCAAATGGCAGAGAGGCTGGTGTAGACAATCCATGCCTCTACATGTGACATTATGGATTGGGGAACAATATAGGCAACCCTTGTATTACCCAGAGAACACTCTCCTCCCATGTCTCATACACAAACAGACTTTGCTAGGCAACAAGCACTTTGCTGGTAGTTCCCTGCATATTTCCCACAGATAGTAACCATGGTGTGATTGTAGTGGACTACAGAGGACATGGCACCCTGTTCCATCCATACAGTAGGCAAATAATTGCTTACAGTGGTCTTTTGCTATGTTCCCCAATGGACACCTGCAGCAACTGTAGAGTCAGCAAATGTAACCCACAAAGGAAATGCCATACCTTATACACATGCCCTGCATGGACAGATGCCACTAACATCAGTGAATACCTGTATCATGCTGTCAATGTAGGTGCAGGATCAACCTCAGTTCCATAGCCAGTTCTTACCACATGAAGTAAGGAATGCCACATGAGATGATAACAATCTGTCCATAAAACATGCTCCAGACACCCCAGGCACACTTCCACATGTCATAGAACATGCATGTGGGACATGTGCACATCCCAGACAATGTCCATGTTATGGAATATGGAACACATACATGGCAAGCATTGCACAGTACTGGCCACACACAATAGTAACCCAGATGAGTCGATGTTGAATACAGTAAACACCTGTGTGGGCCAATCCAGGAACTACACCACTGAGCCACACTGCAGACCATTGTCATGTGGCCTGATGCTAAGGTAAACCCTTTGTCTAGCCTTGTACAGCCTTCTGGCACAGTCAACCACTACACACATGTGAAGCAATGAACCCATGCATGTCAGTACTGGCAAACCTGTGTGTGTGTGTGTGTGTGTGTGTGTGTGTGTGTGTGTGTGTGTGTGTGTGTGTGTGTGTGTGTGTGTGTGTGTGGAGATTAATGATTTGGAAGCCATTCACACTCACTACACCTCCCATTGCCCTACTGAAGCATGCCTTCTGATGTCAGTCACCTTGACATACCCTTTGCCCATATATCAGCCTGATAACCTCTGTGGTGCATGTGATACCTGCATAATACTGTAGTGTAGCAAACTAGTTAATTAGGAATTATAATCCTGACCCTGCCAACTGTGATAATGTGTGTGAGTCCCTGAGAGAGTGTGGTTGTGTCTTCCTTGACACCTGCTTTTGTGGACAGGCACATGTACTACACTTACCTTATCCCTCCTTTATCACTGTTGCAGATGTCACTCACCTTCAAAGATACCTTTGGATAGCTCTCCAACATGTAAGTTCTGTGGTGCATGCAATAACTGCATAACAA
>NC_056741.1:398738209-398750709 GCF_019279795.1 Protopterus annectens | reverse complement strand
CCATGTGTACAGTATTCTCTGTGTATTGCATCAACACCAAAGCCTCTGTGTGTGTTATACACAAACATGTGGTCTGTACCACCCAGTACACTTACCATTGTCTACTGTAGAAGGGCTGCTGACATCAGCCACCATGCACTCACCTGTATACACCACCCCCAGACCTATCAGCCATGTGGCACATGCAGTAATTGTTATACAGACCTGTGACATGTGTTCACCTGTACCCAGGATATGGCACAGCCAAGGTGTCACCACAGTGCCATACCCCTTGTAGGATACAACAGCAGACCATCATCCTGCTGACACATGGATACCTACAACACAAACAGAATACATTATGGAGACCACAATAACCCAGTGTTAATAACATATATAATGCATCATGGCTGGATAGCTACACTTCCTGACATGTAAGCATTAAACTTTACTCCTGACAATGTTACACAACATTACATTGGTACACCATAGTACATTTACTCTATGCATCATAACCATATTAGCCTGTCTCTGCGTCGATGTTATGGATGACAGGGATGTGGCACAGGTATCATTATATACACAGGGTGTGTTGTTGGTTTTCCAGAGACCTAGGATGAGCCATATGTTTGACACCATGTGTGTGAGGGAGGGGGTTTTATTATTAATTTTGGTGTTGTGATGTGGTCTGTGTAGGTATGGGGTTGCCCTAGCTGTGTTGGTATTGTGTGTGTGTGTGTGTGTGTGTGTGTGTGTGTGTGTGTGTGTGTGTGTGTGTGTGTGTGTGTGTGTGTGTGTGTGTATGCATGCACACAGTTCTGCCATGCGGCTGCCCTATACAGGGGTTTGTTGGACAGCTGCAGACTGTACCTGGCAGGGTGTGCAGTTCATCGTCTCTGGCCATGGACATCAAAACTGTGCCTGCCAGGTGTTCCACGGGCACCACCAGGTAAAAACCACAATATGGTACTCTCCCCTGATGATGACATATGTCCACTGGATCCAGATCCCTCTTGTGACTGGCCAGGGCCATGTGCACGTGGCCTGCAGTGGTGTGGTGTGGACAGTATTCCCCTGCAGTGCTGAGGCTGGTTCTGCCAATACAAGAAAGATTCTGTGTTCTTGCATGTCCACGTCAACCTCCAGCTGTTAGTGTTGCTGGCCTACATCCACGTAGCCGTCGTACCACTCCCACCATATATTCAAGCACAGATATTCCATGGTCAAGGATTCACATCATCTCACCAAACTGTCTATCTATGACCTCTGAAAAATAACGGAGAGCACCTGCAAGATCACGGATGTTGTCAGTACCACTGAATGAGTAGCCCTCTGCAGCCTCAGAGCCTGCCTGGTGTCCCGTTCCATACATGCCTGCGCCTCCATGATGGCCTGAAACATACGTCTGGTGGTACCAGATGTCACACTTCTGCCAGGGGCATGATGACCCTCAGCCCTCCAATGAGCACCCCTGTACATCTACCTATGTGGTACCCTGCCGGACATCCAGCTATGGCTGTTGTGTCCAGACACACATGTCATAGATACCACACTGTCCTATTCCATGCCACCAACCGTCAACTGTCCCTCAGCTATGGCCACTGGTGATGGGGTATGTATAGGCAATGTGACTGTGTGTGGGGATGGGGTGGATAAAGGTGGGATGTCAAACGATGGCACAGCTTCAGCCCCTGACAATCCTACCTGTGCCTCAACACAGCTATCATTTTCACTGTCTATATGGACACCAACATCAGATTGCCTGAAGGAGAGACCCTGACCCACCTCGCCACCTGTGAGGGGAAAGCAAGAAATGAACTTTAAGACCTGTATGTTATTGCTTAACAGTACACACATACACACACACACACACACACACACACACACACACACACACACACACACACACACACACACACACACACACTCACATGCACACACATGTACACAAACCCTGACATTCCACCATACTACTTACCTGTCCCTGAGTTTACAGAATGTCCCTATTTTTTTTTCTTATTTTCCCCATCCTGCATCTGTCTTTAATAATTACAGTCAATAATACCAATCATTAACGCATCATTCTTCTAATTGCTCAGAAAAGTGATCACAAAACATGACCTGTTACTCCATTAACTCTTTAACTTGACTGGAGTCATTTTTGCAAAGACTCCCTGATGTCATCAAGTGTTCACCCTGGTTTTGCCCAGACGTCTTGAGCATGGCCCCCATATGTTATGGGCTACTACAGTCAGTCAATAATGTCACACAGTGGAGTTTCATACTTAGCTATTGTTCAGTAGATTTAAGATCTGTTGCTTTATTAACTTTTTATGTGGACTACAGTAATATTTGGAAACAGTCTCTGGTGTTGTCTAGTAATTCCCCAGTGCATCTTTAGTGTTGCATGTGTGGGTATTCTTTCACCTTTCTGCTGATTGCAGTTAAAAAAGTATCCCTGGTGTCTAGTTTCCCTCCCGATGCATCTTTCATGCTGCAGACTTTATTATACTATCAGCTGTCCTGTGATTACATTTCAGAAAAGTATTCCTGGTGTCTAATGTATCTGTCCATGTCCATGTACTGCACAATTTCTAAGGGAAGTTTAGAGGTATGAACAACCCTACACTTGCACATGTGCATACATGGACACGCACACATCACACATGCATTATACATACATCAACCTCCCTCCACTCCATCAGATAGCACTTACAGACAAATTAACCCCCCTCCACACACACACACACACACACACACACACACACACACACACACACACACACACACACACACACACGCACACACGCACACACACACACCCACACACACACACTTACAGGTGAGGTTGCACAAAGATATTACACACACAGACCACTCATTACCCATCTGTCAACATGCATGACATATGGCACTCAACAACATGCAGTGCAGCCATAGTCAATCCCTGTTACCAACATTATACATCTTTGTGATGCATGAGTTGTGTTAGTAGATGATGCCCCTTCCCCTGGAACACACTGCACACATGTACACAGTATTATTCTAATTACTACTGACATTGTCTTCTTAGACTATTTGATCAGTACCCATGCGGCTGCAACATAGGCTGCTCTGTATGGATAGTGTAACATTCTGAGAAATGGAGGATTAAACTATACCTGATGCTTAGGGTTCAATTGTATCTTGCCTTCCCCATTAGAACTCAATCAATTGGGTGCATTGGTTGCTTTTTGGGATGGCTTAAAGCCTATATTTTTTTAGGACTCTCTGGTATTTTACTGCTTTCTGTTATTACTGCATTTTCTTAGATATACCTGCATCCTACTAGCAGTCTTTAGAATTGATCGAGTACTTAAATGGCTATTTGCAATGCTCAGTAATGTTTTATTTCCTTTACCTGTCTCTGCTTAGCAAATCAGTTTGTATTTCTGTCTAGAACTGTGTAGATGTACCTAACATATAACCCAAACCTGCTTCCTTTTTAGACTTAGCAACTGCACTATTCCTGAATACATGTTACCATTTTAGTAAGTGTATGCATCTTTTTGGACTTAGCCACCGTAGTATTCCTGAGTACAAAGTTACCTGTTTAGTAAGTGTATGTGTTAAAGGTGCTTTTTACCATGGTATTTTCTGTGTTGCTAACTTAACTGTAGTAGCTCTATACTGATACACTGCTGGCCTAACACTTAATTGTTAATTTTCTTTCTCTAACCTGCATAGCTTTCAACCTCCTTCCTGCATTACGACTGAGAACCTACCTACCTGATCAATAAAGACTACCTTCTAATTAATCCTGCCATCTCAACTGCATCCCTAGGATACTTTCGTCCTAAGCCCAAAGTCCCTCCTGCCAAAGGATTCAAGGAAGTACGTTTTGACCCCCCCAACCAAACTGTTTATTGTATTGTTTTTTATTACATTTGAATTCTCTAGTGTATGTTTAAAGGCTCACTCCTGAGCCAGGAACCCAGCAGCCAGACCCTGCTCTCCCCTATGTATTAACTACTCTCTTCCTTTGTAACTAAGAACTGAGTTACCTCTTTCTTGTCCTTTTGTACCCTACCAATTCACTCTAATCTACCTTCTGACCACTAGGTGGCACTCTTCACTTGCCTGTGTTATATCCCTTATTCCCCTCTCCAGTATAAAATCCCTCACTATTGTTTACTTTCATTCTTCCCTTTTTCCCCTCTTCTCTGTATCCAACTGTTCTAGTACTTACCCCTCTATTAGCTACATTCCCCTTTCCCCTCACCACTATCCCCTGTAACCAAACTATTGTAGTAGTTCTCTCCACTCACCTGGAATTCCTAGAGCTCCTCTACTATCTCTTGCTTCTAATTGTCTCTGTGATTCTCATCCTTTACTTGCTTTAACCCGTTCCATTTGCTCTGCGGGCTCACTCTGCTCCCCTACCCTACCCCCAATTACCACACACCCCCAGAGTTTCTACACTTATACTTCTCTAACCACACCCCCATTTTAGCTCACCAATCACACTCTACCCACTCCCCTCTTGTTCATCCACTACCCATCCACCTACATCTTTAAAACATGCACAAATTATTTCTACACTTCCTGTCTGCTTTTTCAATTCTACTTCCCAATTTTTCTTCCATATACCTCCTATCACTTTGCCTCCACCTCTAACCGCAAATTACTTAAAACATATCCTCCTTTTTTCACTTCTTCCTTACCTTATGCTACTCTACCTTATATCCTCATATGAACAACTTAGACTCAAAGAACCACATACTTTTACTCAGCATACTAACTCACCTTCCCAAAACACATTCCATCCATTCTCAAACATTTCTTCTTCTCCCAACTACCTTCTTGCAAAATTTCATAGAAAGTTCCACATTAATTACACTAATCACATATGCAGAAAATCTTTACACATCTTCACCAAACCCTTTAACCTAAAAATAAGATTACTTCTCTCCCTAGCAGGTGACATTCATCCCAACCCTGGCCCAAATAACACTGCTACTATAAACCCCCTCTGTCCTCCACCCTCACGCTCAAACTTATACTCCAAACCCCCAAACTCCCTCTCTATAGCTCACCTTAGCATCCATAGCATTAATAATAAAATTGCCCACCTCCATGTACTGCTAGACATACACTCATTTGACATCCTTTGCCTGTCTAAAACTTGGCCCAAACCAACAACCTAAAACAGGGAGATTACTCCCCCTGGCTATAACATCTTCAGACTAGCCTGCAAATCTAAAAAGGGTGGTGGGATAGAAATTCTTTATAAAACAGGTTTGCAAATTATTGTCATTCATGAAAAACCTCCCTCCGTAAGTAATGCTGAAATCCTTATCTCCAAACTCCAGCTTAATTCCCACAAATCCATCTATATAATCTGCACCTACCTCCCCCTTGGAAATAATATTAGTACCCTAGAAGAGATCCTTAGCTGGCTCTCTATTTAATTCCCACAAGAAACCATAGTCCTGGGCGATGTCAATATTGACTGGAAAACCTGCACCTCACTAGACCCTCCCTCCCTCTTAAATCTTCATGTTTTTTCTCAAACCATTAATGACCCAACTAGAACTAACAAATCTAACAGCTTAAAAGTAAACTCTTATGTCACTAGATGGGTTGCAAACTGGCTAAAGGACAGAACCCATAAAGTTAAAATTGCTGGAGCAATGTCAGACTCAAAGCCAGTCACAAGTGGTGTCCCACAGGGATCTGTCCTGGGACCCCTCTTGTTCGGCATTTATTTCTCAGATGTTAAAGCAAACATGGGAGGGCTGTGGCTGACAAAGTTCGCAGATGACTGCAAACTAGGTGCCATAGTCGATACACCAGCAGACACACACATCCTACAAAAAGGCCTCACAGAAACGGACGACTGGTGCCGGAGTCACGGCCTTAAACTAAATGCCAAAAAATGTATAGTCATCCCCTTTGGGAAAAACAAAGTACCCACAAATTATCACATAGACAGCAACCCACTGAGTACGGAAAAAGTAATCGGAGACCTAGGGACCCAAGTCGACAGTGGCCTCTCATTTGACACCCACGTTGCCAAAGTGGTTAGAAAAACATTCTACCTTGCACACCTCATCATGAAGGGATTCACATCCAGATCTAAGGATGTCATTGTAGCCCTATATTCCTCCCTCATCAGACCCATGATTGAGTACAATGCCCCATTTGGTATGTACCTCACCCGGCATTTGCAACAGCTGGAGAGACCACAAAAGTACCTCACCAAGAGGATCAAGGGTCTCCAACATATGTCTTATTCTGCCAGACTAAAGAAACTTCAGCTCTATTCAGTAGCATACCGCCTGCTCAGAGGTGATCTCTGCCTGACGTACAAGGCCATGTCCAATCAGGATCTGATGGACATGCTCCACCTCAAAAAATCCAAATCCATCAAGACCACAAGAGCTAAAGACTTAAACCTCAGCACAAGTATGAATAGGACATGCTGGAGGGATAGATTCATAACCCAGAGGCTTCCCATGCTTTGGAACAAGATCCCAGTTCGTATTAGGCAGAGCCCCTCACTGACTCTCTTCAAGAGAAATCTTGGTGAGTGGATGGGAGATCGTAAGTTTACCCCAGGGGTCACATCTGTGTCACTGCTAGACAGGGGCACAGTAAACTAATTCTATTATATAAGGGGACTTTCATTGTGTCACTACTAGACAGAGGCACAGTATTCTAAATTTATTCTGTACATTTTTTGTACCATTTCATGGGGTGGCAAAAGCCACATCACTATGGCTAGGCTTACAAATGCCCCAGGGCAGATAGCCTAGTACTATACTATGAAACTATGAAACTATAACAACAAAGGAAGCATATTGGATTGGATTCTGATAAATAGTCACTGCCATACTTATACAGTAGGGACACTAACAGATGATTTAAGTGACCATGCTCTTACTTACCTAATCAGACATAAAACTGCTACCCCTAACCTAACTAAATACAAAATGGTCAGAACAAATAAAAAGTTTAACCCTGAAAGCTTCCTAGCAGAACTCAATGCTTGCAACTGGTCCCCTCTTAAACTACTGCCTCTGGATGATGCTGTAGCTTACTTCAACTCCAAGTTCCTTTCTATTCTAGATTCTCATGCTCTCTTAAGATGTATTAGAATTAGCTCAAAACTTGCCCCTTGGCTCTCAAAAGATACACGGCATAAAATTATTCTGAAAAATAAACTCTGGACCAAATACTGTAGCACTAAAGAGCCCACTGACCAACTTAACTTTAGACAAATCAGAAACTCCACTAAAAAAGCTGTACTTCTAAATAAAAGAAACTACTACTGCCATTTACAACAAGCTAACCAACAAAATCCACAAAAGTTCTGGGCAGGAATAAATAGTCTCTTAAAACCTGGCCACTCCGATACCCCTTGCCCCATAGGCACTTTCCAAAACAACCCTAAACAAATCACCGATGCCTCCAATACATTCTTTTCTGAAACTGTCCAGTCTCTAGCTAATCAACTATCCCCGATATCTCCTCTCAGTCCACCTCTCCTAACACTTCTATTCCCACATTTCAACTGCAACCAGTACCTACATCACTTATCTATTCTCTTCTCCACAAACTTAAAGCCTCCTCTCCATCTGCTAACCTTCTAATTGCTCAGTATCTAAAAACTGTAGCCAAACTATTAGCCTATCCCATTTCCATTCTGATTAACAGAACCATTGTCGAAGGCTACATTTCTTCTGTCAGGAAAATCTCACATATCATTCCGCTGCATAAAGGTGGAAACTCAACCAAAACTCTCAAACTACCAACCCATAGCCCTACTTTCTCCCCTGGCTAAAATCATGGAAAAATGCATCCAAAAACAACTTCTTAATCACCTGTTAAATTACAACCTACTTGCTGATTGTCAACATGGCTTCAGACCTTTCCACAGCACCACTTCAGCCTTTCTTTCCTTTACTGATTGTATTAACAAAAATTGAAATAAAAATATCCTTACCTCTGCTCTCTTTATTGACCTATCCAAAGCCTTCGATATGGTCAATCACCAGATACTGTTAAATTTACTTAAAACATTCTCACTAGACTCAAGAGCTATAATGTGGCTCCACTCTTATCTTCATAACAGCCAACAGGCAGTGCTCTGGTACAATAACTTATCCAAACACCTGCCCATTACCCTTGGAGTCCCACAAGGTTCAATACTTGGCTCCCTTCTGTTTTCTATTTTTATTAATGATCTTCATACCAGTATTCCCTCTGCAACCTGTATACAATATGCTGATGATTCGACATTGATTTGTTCTGCTTCATCCCCCTCCGAACTGCACTCTATCACCCAACAGACTTTCCAAACCATTGAAACATGGTTCATAAAATGATGCTTAATCTTAAACCCCAAGAAAACCAAACTGTTACTGTTCTCCCCCACCCAAAAATCCTCTCCTCTCAACTTCTCTGTCTTGTCTAGTAATGCCACTAACATATCACCTTACCCCACTACCAGGCTCCTTGGAGTAGAGATAGACAACAACCTATGCTTTGACTATCACATTAACAACACTATAACATTAGTTAACAGAAAATTAGGCTCCCTTTATAGAATTAAACCATTCCCATTCCACTTACCAGAACTTTCATTGCCCATTCCATCTGATTTCTTCCCTCCTGTATACCTCCCCTATTTACACATACCTGTCCAAAACTAACCTCAGCAAACTGGCTGTTGCCTATAACAGTATTGCCAGATTTGCCTCTGACTCTACTTTTAGAACCCACCACTGCATAAACTGAAAGCAATTAGGATGGCTTGAGCTGCAAAATCTGATCTTATATCACCAGCTCTCCTTAGCCCATAAAATCTTGTACAAACCTACTAACACCCCTACACTCACCTCCATTATTACTTCTTACTACAACCTCAAAAGCCTATGTTCTTCTAACAAACTTTTTATATCAACTTGTAAATCCAATAACTTGGCAGGCACATCCTTGTTCTCAAACACATTATGTAAAGCCTGGAACTTTCTTCCTGACAATCTCACTGCTATCTCTTCTCTTCCCTGTTTCAAATCCCAACTCAGAACGCACCTCATAACTCACTGGCTCTGCCCTTGCACTAATCCTGACTAGCTTTCAATTTGCTACTAGTACTTTCAATTCTCCTGCATACAAATCCTATACTAAAACTTTTCTACTGTCATGTGTAATTTGTATACCCTTAGTCTGTAATTAATTTCTAATTGTTGTTTCTGTAGGAACATGCTAATGCTAATACTATTCTTTTTTCACTGAACTAAATTTGTAAATTCTGATATTAATGTTTGTATTTGGAGCTTTTCTCCCCAGGCCTTTTCTGAAAATGGACATGTATCCAGCTGGACCAGCACGGTAAACAAATGTAAAATAAAAAAAAAAAGTATTGCTGTGCACCTGTTCGGCACCCTGGCATGTACTGTGCACCATACCTCACAGGTGTACACACCATTGCTGAATGTGTGTATGTGTGTCAGTTATGTTTGCTCTGCTGCTCACAGCCCTATGTGTTTGTCCAACACATTCCTGGGATGATATGTGGACAGATGTCATTTGTGAATGCCAGATGTCTGGTTTACAGATCTCATCATCAGCGGTGCATGTATGGCCAATAAAATACAATTACACTAACAACCTTCAAACCTTACCATGGCTATGTGGAGTGTACACACCCTTATTGATATGGCACCCTCTTCCCTGATATGCCAGGGGACCACATTACTGCATATGTTAACATTACACAAACCTGATATGTGACATATGACCTGTGCAATTAAATGCAGTATCAAACAAATATGTTAGTGGCGCAGATGCTGATTGAGATGCATACAATTTGTGGGTGCATAGGTGTGCACACCCTTATCATGATGGTTTGTTGCACCAACTGTTATGTGTACTACATCAGCCACTATTCCTGGCAGGGGTATACTAGCATGGGTCATCTGCATTTGCCAGTATTTGGTCACTCTGCCCAACAAATGTCCCCCGACTCTGTATGATTGCAAGGTCAACTCCTGTGCACAGCCCTTGGAGGTCACACAGTGCCTTCACCATTGCTGTGGAGTAAGTGTTATGTCTGCCACAATTCATGACCTTGACTTTGTGCAGACACAGCCATTCCTAGTGAGCTTTGGATCTTTGCTTCAGTGCACTGTTGTGTTTCAGGATGACACCCCCTCCCCATCCTCAGCCTTTTTGCAGATGCTTGACAACTATGGCCTACACATGTGTCATTTGCAGTATCCCAAACTCTGAACACTATGTGTACCAACCTAGTCCCTGCTAATTAAAGGCAAACATACAGGTGCACACTGGCACCAGCACGGTACAGATGGGGATGGTGGGCCTGAGGTGGGGTAAGATGTTGGTTGTGTAGCACATGTATCTTAATTGACACTGTCTGTAGGTTTCCAACCTGGTCTTGGTACACCAGTACACATTGCAACACATGCCTTTGGGGGACCTTTGCTGTTATGCATATGCTACCTTTAGAGAGCCCTGGCTGATGTTTACTGTGGTACAACTGTCCTATCTGATTACCCTAACCCATGGGCCACAGTTATGCAGCATCGAGGCAATTGCCGACACAGGTACCACACAGCCAGTACTTGCTAGACATTCCTGCAACTCCCTCAGTGGCATGTTACTAGGCAGCCTGCATGACCAGTTTTCAACATGTGCCGTCATCTGTCTTGGATGGCCATCTGTTTATTTTCGACATTAATCCTGTCCCATACATCCTCGCCACATACATGACTGTCTGCACTGTTTGCCATGGTATATGCAATGGTAAGGTAAGGCTACATGTCCAACTCCTGGGTGTACCCTGTTGGGTATGGGATCCATTCCATGGCTTGTAAGATGTGTGCAAGCCACAGCTGCCTCTGTTGCAGGTAACTGGGCACATTTGTTGGCCAAACATCTTGGACAGCAGACTATTTCTTGGTGTGACATTGAGGACCTGTACTTGCTTAAAGGTCCATACTCTTGAGGAATGCATGCTGTCAGTACCTCAAAAGATGCTTCCACAATATGTTATTTGGAGTGTATGCACACATATGCTTCCAGTGTTTGTGAAGGTATGTATTCCGCATATTTGCTGTCTTAACAGGATTCCATATTACATATTCATTGCTCATGTTAGGACCACATTACAGGTTGTAAGGGTTGTGGAATGCAGTATTGTGATATGCCGTAGTGTAGATCTGTAACAGTTGCCATTGTAAGAGTGGTATATACACTGTTGTAGCACTGTTAGTTATACTGCAGGACTCTTACATACCCTTCAGATATGCTACCATGGTGACCACTGTGATGCAGTGCAGTTAACAGCAACAATAAGTGAACATGTACAGCATGCATTATGAGTAGGTGTGTTAAATTTGTGCAAGGAATATACCATGGCCATAACATGGCCGGTGTATTTGCAAACCTGAACAAACACCATACTTAGCAGCTACAGGCTGCTGCCCCAGAGGTATACCAGAGGGACATACATAGTTGTGTGAGAGATGTGATGTCAGTAGGCATACCTGTGGCATTGGTACAGTGCAGGAGCAGCATTACAGTACATCAACAGTACAAACCCACAATACTACAGATTATGCACATCTGTTTATTACTACAATGCAGCAACAGACTATATATATTTAATCTAACATATGCATGATTAAAGTCTACAAATGCAGATGAATATGCAAAAGTGGTCTACTGATGTGCCCTGTGGACTTACCTGCATGCTCCTCATCCATTGTTTGGGTAGCATCCACCTCCTTCTCCACAATGCTCTCCGCCAGGTCTTGTGTTTGCAGGCGGGCAGGTGCCCCGAGGCTGGCGAGGAGATCCTTAGCATGTGTGTGTGGGGGGGCTGGATGGCATGACTCCCCCCTGTGTCAAGCTTGTCCTTCCTAACCGCAGCAGTATGCCGATAGGCATGGCAGAGTATATCAGTGCACCAATGTTGGACCTGCTCATAACTGCGGTTATGCAGGCTGACATAGTTTACCCTGTGGACAAGATTGTTCCACAGGGTGGTCCTCTCCTGCCAATCATGGGCTGTACATCCAAACAGGGTGTGGTAGTGCTGCACCAGGTATGTAATGATGATGTCATTTTCCTGGGGTGTGTAGATTGGTAGTCTCTCCCAAGACATTGTGCCTGAAAGACATAAAGAGGAAAACAGGTCTAAGGACCTCAAATGCAAGGATATAATAGTTGTTAATACACATCTCTATCTCCCCCATACCATATCTGCAACAACAATCTGATCACATAACTCAACAGGTATGCCTACAGCAGACCTACTGTTGGGACATATATCGTATTGTACAGCAATTTGTGCAATGTGTTTGTAGTCATGCTCCATGTTGAAACACTATCATTAGTGGCCTGTTATGAACAATGTCACCTGCATGCCATTATAAGGGTCACTATGTTTCCATATATGCATGTGTTCTGTTTTCTATGTGACTACTGCAAATCTGTTGTTTTGTGTTAAT
>NC_056741.1:398603209-398730709 GCF_019279795.1 Protopterus annectens | reverse complement strand
ATTACATTGTGTAAAATTATATTATAAAATGTATCACCTTATGCCATAATTCATAAGCTTTAATGGGGGGGTGGGTAATGGAACAACTATCATTTAATCCAAGATGGTTGTAGGCATTAAGAACTATTTACCATCTCAACTCACTCCTGTCCAAGTGTTCATCCATAATCCACCCTTGTAAATCGTTTTTAACCTGCTCAATTATTAAAAAATTAAAATTGTGATTACCAAACTTTTCTACATGTCTATAAAGTGCATTTGTGGATTTTTATTTTTAATATCTAACATGTTCGTAAATTCGTATTTTAAAAGGTCTAGTTTTTCCAACATAATAAGCTGGGCACTGGTCACACTGTACTAAATAGACCACATCGGATGTATTACATGAATAACAACCCTTTACATTGCATTTCCTTTTACTTATATAAAAGGTGTTTGTAGAATTTATATAAGAACACATAGAACAACCACATTTTTTAGTACCAGAACAAATTTTCTTGTCCATATTCTGATATTTCCTTTCCAGTCTCATCTTTAAAGATCTATCCTTTCTGTATACTACTTGGGCCTAATTTTCCATATGCATTTCGAGATTGAGGCCGTTCGACTTTGAGAAGGGGAACCATATATATATCTGTCTATGTCATATGACCTAAGTTTCATTTGACTGAAATTCATTTGACTGAGCCCAAAACACTGAAAGTTCAAAAGACTGAAAACTCATTTGACTGAAACTTATAACACTGACACATTAAAGTAAAAGGTATATGCCCTTTTCCCCACTGTAGTGCAATCCTGGAATTAGTATATATAGTTGGGGGGGGGTGAAGCCCCGCACATACTTTATACATTTTAAACCATACACATGGATATTTATAACTGCAATGAATAACTCTTTGCAGAAAACAATATTTACCTAAACTATGTGGGGGGGCTTCACCCCCACACCCCCCATATATGGGTCTACTTTAGAAGACTGAAAAAACAAAAGAATGAATCCTAAAAGACTGAAAATTCAAAATACTGAGTGATGGAATGTGCCCCTTCTCCACTGTTATGCGAACTTAGAGTTGGTATATATAGTTAGTGGGGGGTGTGGGGGTGCAGCACAGCCCCCCACATGTGGGGTGAAGGGTGGCTTGCCCCCTGCATTAAAAAATGTGTTCAGTATTTTGAATCTTCGGTCTTTTGGGATACATTCTTTTGGTTTCTGTGTATATGTGTGTATGTGTGCATGTATATATATATATATATATATATATATATATATATATATATATATATATATTATGTATATATATATATTATATATATATATATATATATATATATATAAATATATATATATATATATATATATATATATATATATATATATATATATACATATACACACACACACACACACACACACACACACACACACACACACACACACACACACACACACACGCGCACACACAAAACTCCATAGTGACACAACTGTGTGCAAGGTGAGCTCCACATTGATGAAACTAGTTTCAGTGAACAAAACTCATTCTTTTTGTGTTTGCCTAAACTACCTTTATCAAAAGTGACATGTTCCAGCTGAAGAAAGGGAACACCATTGAAAGCAGGATGAGAAGAACACGGAGGAGTATGGAGGGTTTTGGTGCTGCAGCAGGAAATGGTATAGCAAATCAACAGTAAAGACAGAAAACAATACCTCAAATGGATAGATGAAGGGGTGACAAAGTAACCTCTCTGGATGTAAGAGGGGTGGTCGACAGGGCTAAACTACTAGTTTGTGTTGTGATAGTGATGAGTAAGTTGATATAGAATATCCTTGCTAAAGAAGATAAAGGAAAGGGGGGAGAAAGAATAAATACAGAGATAGTTTTGCAGGAAGTACCTCCAAAATAAAAATGAAGAGGTTGGTGTGTAATAGATGAGTTTATATGAAGTGAAGAAGGATGTAGCAGGATAGTGAAATGGAGTAATGAGGTGGCCCATGATGTAACCAAAGCAGATGAGTAGGAATACAGAGGGAAATAAGAACAATCCCAGCCCTAGGCAGAAGGCAGAGAGATCACAATTTACCAATTGCCTCATACAAGGTTCAACAGGCTCAAAATATGCAAGCAGAGCAAGGCATAAAGTAGAAATCATTAAGTGTGAGACTTAATATAGGGACAGACCCAAGAACAGCTGTGCTACAGTATGTCTGTTTTTTATATTTTCTTTGTATCTGTCAGTTGAAAAGGAGTCATGATAGGAAAGATGAGGAGAGGAATGCAACAGAAGATGAAGGAGAACAGACAAAGATGGTGAAGAGTGAGGAGGTGTGAAGGTGTGGTAGGTCAGAAGATGAAGAGTTAATTAATTTAAGACTGAATTAAGACTTTACTGTCCTATTAGAAGTATAAGATAGTCCCCATTATGAGCACTGGTCCAACTAATGATGGAAGAATGTTTCTATATGGACAAAACTAACTGTAGCATTGTCTTTCATTTGCAATAATACTAGCTATTCATATATAAGAAAAGGATAATTTCTGGGTCTAAATGATCATTGCCCATTGTTTATGGACATTATAAATATTAGCCATATTAAAATGTCCAGTAGTTGTTTATATAGAGAAGGGGAAATGTCCATGCCTGTTCAAGTATATTATCATAGTATATGTTATATATTCAAAGTTATGAATTAGGAATTTTCCATGTTTAAATATAATTGTGTGTAGATTATGTTTATTCAGCATGTTATTATGTAGGATGGGTTAACCTCCAAACCCACTAATGCAAGTTAAGGGTCATGCTTGGTGGGTAATGAAATAATAATTCATTTATGAATTCAGAAGTATATGTTAAAAAGACTAAGTTAACACCTTCTGCAGGTTCAAATCTCCCCAAGGCAAATTATTACCTTGTATCCTGACCACCTTTCCATTCAGTTATTTTGTAGCTATCATTTTGCATTCATCCTTTCTCATTTTTAGATCCCTCACTTTATATTTTTCCATTAGCACTTCACTGAGCTTATCCACCTCAAGTTGTATAACAGGCTTGCTTAAGGGTACCTTCCTCCAAGCTTAGTTAGTTTCCAGTGAATTATCTCTATCCAAGTGATATTTTATTCCTTATTTTCTACAACCAGTTAAAAGCAGAACAGAGGTAGGTGACTGATATGATAACTGTTATTTCTTTCCAATTGCAAACTGACTGTTGAAATAATAGATGGTGCATAGTCACATTTCCAGCTTATTTTCTCCATGGTCGTTATCTACCTATGGCACATGGCAGATTTCTAATGCTGCAATATCCAGTGCTACAAAGTATGCAAGCAAATGAAGCACATAATTATATTATGAAATGCATCTTGGCAATAAGAATGGTCACTGTGGATCTCTGTGAAATGCCAAAATACAGCCTTGGAATCCCAGACTAATATCAGATGACCGTAAGTCATATATTTAGAAAAGGGCAAATTCCACTGGACTTTGGAAAACAGAAGATAGGTGTTGCATTTCTTATTTACTGGACAACAATGCCTACTGTGCACATATAAAGATAATCATTCCCTGAATTCCAAACAAGGTCCTGCTCTGCGTTAAAAGCAGGGAAATGAAATTATTTCTGTAAAAATTCATCTAGATACTTAAGTATTTATATCAGCACTTCTTAAAAGTAAATTGAAACACAACAGTTAGATAAAAATACAAAGTTATTTAGACATTTAAAAGCTTCTTTTTAAGGCCTAGAGGTATAATTTAAGCCCTGTATGAATCATATGTAAGACCCTGCATAAATTGGTAATTTCAGGTTTAATGCCCTATGTGACAAATGAGTATATAAATCAAACCCACTACCACTGAATACTTTGACACAAGCAAGGCTATGGTCTCTCAATCCACACTGCTATAACCCAATCAATGTCAAGGATCATTTAACCTTAAAACATACAGTAAATGTGCACTGCTGCTTCATGTTATAGCTAACACATGCTACACATACATGATCTGTGAGAGGCATTTGGATTTAAGGGTGTACAGTAAATGTACACTGCTGCATCAGGTAATGATCAAAACATCTTGCACCCTTTTGATGTTTAACCCAAGCAGCTGTATGTCATACTTTTAATTCCTGGCTGCCTAGGATTTTATTCACCTTAGACTGAGTGCAATGAATTCAGTGTACTCTTACCAACAGTAATCAAAGCTTTTATAAAATTACTTCACATACACACACACACACACACACACACACACACACACACACACACACACACACACCAACTTTTCTGGAAGGTGGGATACATTTTAGCTTGGGATTCAGTAACAGTGCCACCAGCCCAACTACACTGATATAACCAAAAACACAAATTACTGTTTACCTTTAAAATAAACCAACCTTTAAATAATTAAATTGTAGCATTTACCTCTCAGCAATCACTCTTCAATAAGTGGATTCAAAACAGTGAAAAATACACCATATCAATGACCAGGCTCTTAAATAAATCCTCAGCCATTTAAAATTGAATAATAAAACTCTTTATTTGTAGTAAATATGGAAATTGAAGTAATTTGAACAGAAAGATGACTCAGAGCAAATTCTGTTGCTGTTTTAGATACTATTTTACTTAAAGAAAGAAATGCTGTGCACTATCTGTGATTAGCTGTAATTAGCTTTCAATATCAAGAAAGAAATCTGATAAGTCCTTACACGTCACTCTTCTGTGTACAGTCCAGCAACTCCCTAACCTAACAGTTTCTTTAAATGTTTGAGCCACAAACATCATTTCCTGATCTGTACACCATATCAATGCACAATTTGTTGTTCATGAATAAATAAATCAGCAGCTACAAGCATTTAAAATTAAAGAAAACCCTTTACTTGTAATAAATAAAATGAAAGTGTTGCTTGAAAAGTAATTATGCAAATATAAATAATCTTGCAAAGGAAATATAAAATAAAAGCTCTGAACTGCCAGATGAGATACAACAAACTCTATTAGCCATTCTGGACCCTAACTAATTTTAGTTAAAGAAATACTGTGCACTATTTGTGAATAGTTTTCAGTACCATAATAACATCTGATATGTCCCTAATGCTGTCATATCTATATGTGCTCCAGCAAGATAATCCAGCAACTCACACAGTGATCAGTCTCTCTGTTTGCATGAACTTCCAGGTGGGATTTCTTGTGGCATCTGATTTGAAGTATAGAAGATGCTTTCTTGATTGCACAGTTGCACACTTCTAAGGGGAGTCCTAAATAAAGTAATATATTTTGACTTAGCATCTTCCAAAAATAGCGAGGTTTAAGCACTGGAGCTGTGTGCAAAGCCAGTTAGTTTCAAACTGCAGTAGCAAATGTACAATTGTTATATACAGTTTCACACACTTTTGACTATTAATTATTTAAAAAGTGCAAATACAATGCAGCTTCTTGTTTTAGCATTTAAAGAATTGCTTACATTTTCTTAATTCACTATTGTTGTATTACAAAATTTTCCTGCATTTCTTTTCGGAATAAATTCTTAAACTTTAGAACTTTCATATTTCTCCCACTTGTCTAAATACAAGCATGTTTTGTTGATGAACCTAAAAGTACATTCCACGTTACACTGCCAATCCTTTTGCCCTGAAATACTATTTGTATTTTAGGAACAGTTTAGGATCCGTTTGTCATCTTTGCCTGACAGCTTTTTTGCCTCACCAGTTATTCCTATCCTCTTTAAGTTTCTCTGTATCATACAGAATATACTTCTGTAGTCTGATTTAATTTATTGAAGCTGTCAGTGGTGCCTCAGCCACCAAGGTGTCTAAGTCTCATTGAGAAGATCTGCCACCTAGATTCCCCTCAAATTCTTCATGTATCACATTAGGGACTCTAAGTATTAGAGCCTCTATATCATGGTAGGTGGGACTTCATCACATTGACATGGAAGAGTTTGTCTTTCTGCTCTTCACTTTGTAAGCCTTCCATATAACTGACATCCCCTACTATTTGCACAACAATGGAAGGTCCCCATGCCTCCTACAGTGTGTTCTGTTGAAAAGGAACAAAAAACATTCTATTCCCTGGTAGTTGGGGCAATGGTTAATGTTGAGAGCTGTAGTTCTTGTGGTGCAAGGATTTGATTTCCAAAGCCCTCATTAGTCTACTGTATGTCCTTGAGCAAGTCACATAACCAGACATTGCTCCCAGGTTGCACCTGAAAGTGGACTTCATGTCCAGTGGGTTTACTAGGTTAAGAATTATTATTATTATTATTATTATTATCTTTATACTGTTGGGTTTTTGCTATCCTGTCATACCAAACTTTTTTGTAGCTTGGGGTATTTGTGCTACTGTTAATCCCATGATCTCCTAAGTTTAGTTCTGAAATTTATCAATTAATTCACAATAGATTTCTTCTGAGAATTATATTTTCCCTGTTGCTCATCATGAAGTAAGTCAAGAGCCCCCACCAAGTGACCATAAAGTAGTTCAAATGGTGAAGTATGAGTTGATTCATGAGGCACCTACCTATTAATGAAAAGGAGATAGGGTAGGCACTTACCTCACTCCAGTTTTAACAGGACAACAAATGCTGTAAGCTTGGTCTTAAAGGTAGAAATTAATTTCTCCACCTTTCCATTTGTTTGTAGATGTCAGGGAGTATTTCTACCACCATGAACACATACTATATAACTGTTCTGTTTGGGGCACTGAGGGTCCCATTTCATACATGATTACCCCCCTGAAATGGTTCTTCAATAACAAATAATAGCAATAAAGCAGGTTTATTGTTTTTTTTTTTTTTTGCCTTACCAACCTACTAACCTTTGAATACTGTTCAAATGTCTTGTAGTACCTTCTCATATTTTTTGCAAAGTGTATTCAGTCACATTTTTTCATGCTTTACTTTAAACTCACATTAAAAAAGAATATCATAAGCTATGGATAGAAGTGCACTAAGAAAGACCCTTGGGTTTATCACCTGCTGTATCACTTCTGCTGTAATTCTTTGACACTGTATACAGTCTTCCTATGCCTTTGAGACTTGGAAGCCTCCTTGGCTACCTTTCTCAAGTTCTGCAATGTGATGTCTAAGAGTTGTGCCTGTCTTAAGTCTCTCATTGTAATATTTTCTGTTTCCTGTTAAAATAGAATTCTGTTTTTTATAGCTGTGTCTCATATTACTTTTACTGCTGCCAACCATCTCTTCCCTGAAGTAACTCCTTCAAAAGTCCAGTATATTTTGATAGCTTTTGCTCATGTTCAGCCTTTGTGCTGCTACCTAGATCTTTCCCTGAAGTAGCCATATCACCACTCTCTGTTGGAGGACTGATTTTGACTGCCCCCCAGGAGGCAAACTTTCTCACATGATAGTTTGCATGCCTAGCTGCTTTTATTTATATGTACACATGGTACTATATTATGAAAGTCATTACCTTCTAGAAAACCTGCTGGATCATCATCTAACCGTGTGTCCCTCTAGTCATCCTACTTCACCTTTCCATGTTAAAAAGAATCCTCATCAATGACATTTAAAACAATGTCTATCCCATGGCCATAATTGGGGAGGACTGCCTGGGCCAATAATATTCCCCTCTAGAAACTGCCATAGAATCATAGAAGATGGAAAAATGGCCATTTACACCTTGCTAGTACCCCGTCATTAGACCTTACCTACTTGATCAAGGAGCAAAAGGCCAGTCATACCAGCAGTGAATATGTGCATACCCATCCAGTTGTTTAATTCCTTTGTGAAGGAAGAAAGTGTGTCACATTACTTAGTTTGCAGTGGAAGTTTGTGCCAGAAAAAGATGTAGTCATTGTGTGACTAATTTGTCTCTCCATCATGTTTTGTATAGTTGCTGAAGCAGGTTTAAATCAATAGTTCTTTTGTTACTGGGACTGTTTGATATGTGGAGATACTGACTCTCTAATAAATTGCCCCTAAGGAATTTGTAGGACACTGAATAAAGGGACAGTATTTTCAGCCTCTCCTGTCAGCTCTAGTTATTTAAGCTTGTGATCTTTATAGTCAGGAATATCTGGGGTCTTTCAGGCTGCTTGATATGTCTAGTAAGATACATCCAAAAAAGGGGCATTGTTTTCAATAATAGGTCTGATCAATGTGAAATATAGCGAGATAAGCACTTCCCTTGATCCAGATGAAATACTTTTTGTAATCATCTGCATCTGGTAAAAATATGTCCTATCCACCGTTACAATATGGTGGTCAAAGGCAAGGAAATTATCTATCCATGTCTAAAAGGGCTCTCATCACACTTTCACTTTGAAGAACAGTGCTGTCTATACTATAAGATGGATAACAGGATTATTTGTAAAATGTAATGATGTTGCACTTCTTAGCATTTAGTTCAATTCATTTTTTGAGTACCACTTGATATATGTGAGTTCTGTCTGGAGCTTCTGCGTATCATAGGGGGACTTAAGGGTGACACCAAGGTTGCATTCATTCACAAACTTGGTTAGCCATAGAGCCCCATTTGTAACTTGCAGATCTGTAAAGTAGATGCCAAATAGTCAGGGTCCCAGCATTGAGCTTTGGGAAACATCACCGGCCAGTTTTATGTTTACTGAGGACACACCTGCCACCCACACTACATGGGTTTTATCCGTCAACCAATTTACTATCCACCTAATCACAAAGGGTTCAATTTGGAGCTCATTCAGCTTGTTTATTGTATTATCATGCGGTATGGTGTCAAAAGCCATAGCCAGGTTGAGGTGTGCTGTATGGACAGCATGTCCACTGCTCAAGGCTAGTGTTACTTTTTCAAGAAAGTTGACCAGATTCATTAGAGAGGATCTACTCTTCACCAAGGCAAAGTGCTGGGGGGGGGGTCAAGCCTTATAAGATTTTTGCTATCACAGTGAATTAGGTTAGTTATGACATATTCCCTGACTTTGCAGATGAGACTAGTCAGGCTAATGGGTCTGTAGTTTCCAGGGTCAGTGATATTCACCTTTGTGAAGTGACATCACAACAGCTGTGCATCATGCTTAAAGGACAAAGACAGTATCTTGGCGTAAGTTCAATAGCCGTTGCAGTGGGTCATCTAGGGCATTTTGTACTGTTCATCAGGCAGTAAGATATATTATCAGGCCCCACTGATGATGTATTTCTTGTGTTTTTGAGAATATCTTTATCAAGTGTTCTTTGGTTATGATGGGAGGTTTGAGATTCTGTGTGCTATGTGGGTTTTGTATAGTTGTTCTGGGGGTGAAATTTGCACTTAATTTGTTTGCTAGCATGTTGGCTGTATCTACTGGATCTGACTATGCATTTTGAATAAGTTCTGAGTAATGGTGGGTATTATTCCTTTGTTTTCTAATGGAACTAAAGGATTTGAAATTGCCTTTAGCTTCTGATGATAGTCTACATTCAAGAGATGCCTTCACATTCTTGATGGTGATTTTTTACTTTGTTCAATAACTTTTTAATGTTTACCTTGATATGAGGGTTTTTTATTTTGCTATTCAGTTTAAGAAGCTTTTTTACCTTATTGTATTTTTATTTATATGTGTGGACCACCAGGCTGGTTTAATTTTAAACTTCCCACTTTGTTTGGATTTTGTAAGGACTGCCAAGTCAATACATCTATTTAAGCGTACACAGAGTTTGTTTCCGTAACTACTTGTTCTGTCAGTATCTTGGGTAATACAGCCAAACCTACATTTTGAGACTTCATCATAGATTTGTAGAAGGTTTCTACAGCTAAAGTCTCTGAAATGTGTAATGTTTTCATGCAGTTTTTTGTAGATTTTGAAGGAAAATGTTACCAGTTTGTCATTGCATTTAACTGGAGAGGGGGGAACAAGACAAATAGTTGATATTGATATTGGTAAGGACCGGGTCAAAAATATTTTTTCTCTAGTGGATTTCTTGATAATTTGGCCAGGGAGTATTTGTTTATAAAATCAATTAATTTTTGTGTGTAACCTGCATTTGAGTTATTAGCTTTCAAGTTTATCGTCGGATAATTAAAGTTTCCTAGGATAATGGAATTCCTGTTGATTTGGAGTTCATCCAGTATATGTAGGAAGATAACATTGTTTTCTTGGAGTATGAGGGGTGGTCCTGTAACATACTTTGATAGCTTTTTTAATGTTTACATTGATCAGCGTTTTTTTTTTTTAGTTTGTTTTGCTACACAATTTCAGAGGCTTTTTTCTTTTATTGTATTTTTATTTATATGTGTGGACCACCACCACCATACTACTTTATTGCGATTTGTTTTGCAATCAGTTCAGTTTCTGGATCTTTATGGATCTGCCTAGAAATGATGTGAGAAACAGAGATATTCCACCACAGTTACCATTGAGCTGGAATGCATGATAGGCAAATACCCTGGAAAGGAGGAAGGGTTTTCCATACTTTAAAACCAACTTTGTGTGATAAAGCACACATGCATGTGCCTAAAATGCAGCAGGGCTTAAAGATCAAGCAATTTGTTAATTAGACTCCTGATATTCAGCAGACCCATTATGCAAAAGACCTGGAACTAGAAGTGTAAGCCATCCCTGGCAAAGCAAGAGTGACTGTCTAAGATCTCTTTCAATGCTGACCCATAATGGATTCCCCATGAATGGCAAAAACTATGCAGCCATTCATTGAAGTCATTCATCTTTTCCCATGTACTTTGGCATTATTTGAGGAGTAGAAAGAAAGGATTCTGCTCAAAACCAGGGCCTTTTCAGCATTTGTGACATGCATGGAGGGCTCTGTCATGTCTCTGAATATCTCTCAGAATTCTAACTGCCAGGTCCCTCACACCCATTAGAGAATTTGATATACCGGACATCCTGAATCTTGAAAGGCAGCTCACCGTCACCCTAGCTTTGCTGAGTCTCATGAGAGATGAGCAGTGTGCCTGATGATGGAATCATGAATCAATAGTATTCTTCTTTTAGCTAGTTTTGGAGTGGTCAGTTACTGAGTTATTCCCCTTTTACTGTGCTAGTGCTAATAGGTGTTTTAGTGCTTGATTTATGTCTTGGAGACATAGGCAGGGAATTTCTAATGACATCTGTGTATGATAGTTTGTTGTGCACATTGTATGGAATGCACTGGTTGTGTACATTGCTCAAAGATTGTGTTTGTGAGAGGGAGGTCTCCATTCTGGCAAAATGCTTGCATCTCTCAGATATAGATAGTGGCGAGCTAAGAAATAATTTATTGTCTTTGAGCATCAGGCATCTGTTACCCTTCCTGAGTATTCCAAGTGCTATGATGCTGGCAATTAAGAGTGCACAAGCTGACTGCCCTTCCATTTTAGTAAAACAATACAATAACTAATAGGCATCGCATATTTGTATTTTAAAAAATGGATAATTAATATTATAGAAATGTGGCTTAAGGAATTATTTAAACATGTCTTGTATTTTTGTAGCATAAATGGGAAAAAGTAAAAAAGAAATAAGATGAATAACAGTTGTTGTGCCTTTCAGCTTATCCCGGTTAGGGGTCGCCATAGTGGAAACTCTTGCCCGCTAATGTTTGGTAGTGGATTTTTACGTGCCGAGTTACCAGCCCTGATGCACAACCTTCAACAAAGGCACGCCCATTTACGTATGCCTCCACACAGAAGATGCTCTAGCTGAGAATCGAACGGGACAACGTATTGCTGTGAGACAACAATGCTACCGCAGCACCACTACCGTGGGTAAATAAGATGAATAACAGTAGCAAAAGTCTAGTGAATTATACAGTTTAAAGGCTATATTATTAAATTTTACTCTACTGTTTTACTCTTTAGTAAAAAAACTGTTCTGTTGTGTGTATACAGAGGCATGGCTGCTACTGCATTTCTAAAGTGTTCCAGTATAATCAGGAACTACTGTTATAAATAAGATGAATAACAGTAGTTCCTGATTATACTGGAACACTTTAGAAATGCAGTAGCAGCCATGCCTCTGTATACACACAACAGAATAGTTTTTTTACTAAAGAGTAAAACAGCAGAGTAAAATGTAATAATATAGCCTTTAAACTGTATAATTCACTAGACTTTTATATGCATTTGCAGTTGTGCCCTGCTGGCTAGATAGCGGTCACTTTTTTCCCATTTTCTCAGAAGAGTGTTGCAGTGCTGATATGTTAACCAGATTCGCATATCCTTATGCAAAGTATTGAGTGTTTGCTACCTTATCAAAAATTCTCACAGTACTTCAAAAGCAGTAACTTGGCACCCATTCACTTACTTGTGAAAGTCAGTGTTCATTGCTGCAGTGACCATCTCTGTCATAATTACAAACAGAGGAGTTATTAAACTCATCTGTTGCCCCTGGTCTGTTTAGTGCTAACTGCATGGGTCTATATTATAACCTTGAATGATTAAAAGAGTGAACGCTCTTTAATCGAGCCCTTAAAATCGAAAGCATTACATCCTGAACACACTTTCCCAAGGAAAAAAAATCACTGGGCCTTTTTTGGGACTTTGCCATTTCCTCCACTGTGGTGCATTCTCGGAGTTGGTATATTTAAGTAGGGGTGTGTGGGGGGCAAAGGCCCCCACTTAATTTTGTGTTTGGATTTTTTTTTTTTTGCAGAGCAGTGATTTTTTCCCCTGGGAAAAAAAAAATCGCTGTTCTGTGTGTTCAGAATGTAGTGCTTTCGATTTTAGGATTGTTTATGAAATCAATTTAATTTTTGTGTGTAACCTGCATTTGAGTTATTAGCTTTCAAGTTTATCGTCGGATAATTAAAGTTTCCTAGGATAATGGAATTCCTGTTGATTTGGAGTTCATCCTGTGTATGTAGGAAGATAACATTGTTTTCTTGGAGTATGAAGGGTGGTCCTGTAACATACTTTGATAGCTTTTTTAATGTTTACATTGATCAGCGTTTTTTTTTTTTTTTAGTTTGTTTTGCTACACAATTTCAGAGGCTTTTTTCTTTTATTGTATTTTTATTTATATGTGTGGACCACCACCACCATACTACTTTAGTGTGATTTGTTTTGCAATCAGTTCAGTTTCTGGATCTTTATGGATCTGCCTAGAAATGATGTGAGAAACAGAGATATTCCACCACAGTTACCATTGAGCTGGAATGCATGATAGGCAAATACCCTGGAAAGGAGGAAGGGTTTTCCATACTTTAAAACCAAGTTTGTGTAATAAAGCACACATGCATGTGCCTAAAATGCAGCAGGGCTTAAAGATCAAGCAATTTGTTAATTAGACTCCTGATATTCAGCAGACCCATTATGCAAAAGCCCTGGAACTAGAAGTGTAAGCCATCCCTGGCAAAGCAAGAGTGACTGTCTAAGATCTCTTCCAATGCTGACCCATAATGGATTCCCCATGAATGGCAAAAACTATGCAGCCATTCATTGAAGTCATTCATCTTTTCCCATGTACTTTGGCATTATTTGAGGAGTAGAAAGAAAGGATTCTGCTCAAAACCAGGGCCTTTTCAGCATTTGTGACATGCATGGAGGGCTCTGTCATGTCTCTGAATATCTCTCAGAATTCTAACTGCCAGGTCCCTCACACCCATTAGAGAATTTGATATGCCGGAGATCCTGAATCTTGAAAGGCAGCTCACTGTCACCCTATCTTTTCTGAGTCTCATGAGAGATGAGCAGTATGCCTGATGATGGAATCATGAATCAATAGTATTCTTCTTTTAGCTAGTTTTGGAGTGGTTAGTTACTGAGTTATTCCCCTTTTACTGTGCTAGTGCTAATAGGTGTTTTAGTGCTTGATTTATGTCTTGGAGACATAGGCAGGGAATTTTTAATGACATCTGTGTATGATAGTTTGTTGTGCACATTGTGTGGAATGCACTGGTTGTGTACATTGCTCAAAGATTGTGTTTGTGAGAGGGAGGTCTCCATTCTGGCTAAATGCTTGCATCTCTCAGATATAGATAGTGGTGAGCTAAGAAATAATTTATTGTCTTTGAGCATCAGGCATCTGTTACCCTTCCTGAGTATTCCAAGTGCTATGATGCTGGCAATTAAGAGTGCACAAGCTGACTGCCCTTCCATTTTAGTGCAACAATACAATAACTAATAGGTATCGCATATTTTTATTTTAAAAAGTGGATAATTAATATTATATGAATGTGGCTTATGGAATTATTTAAACACATCTTGTATTTTTGTAGCATAAATGGGAAAAAGTAAAAAAGAAATAAGATGAATAACAGTTGTTGTTGTGTCTTTCGGCTTATCCCGGTTAGGGGTCGCCACAGTGGAAACTGTTGTCCGCTAATGTTTGGTAGTGGATTTTTACGTGCCGAGTTACCAGCCCTGATGCACAACCTTCAACAAAGGCACGCCCATTTACGTATGCCTCCACACAGAAGATGCTCAAGCTGAGAATCGAACGGGACAACGTCTTGCTGTGAGACGACAACGCTACCGCAGCACCACTACCGTGGGTAAATAAGATGAATAACAGTAGCAAAAGTCTAGTGAATTATACAGTTTAAAGGCTATATTATTAAATTTTACTCTACTGTTTTACTCTTTAGTTAAAAAACTGTTCTGTTGTGTGTATACAGAGGCATGGCTGCTACTGCATTTCTAAAGTGTTCCAGTATAATCAGGAACTACTGTTATAAATAAGATGAATAACAGTAGTTCCTGATTATACTGGAACACTTTAGAAATGCAGTAGCAGCCATGCCTCTGTATACACACAACAGAATAGTTTTTTTACTAAAGAGTAAAACAGCAGAGTAAAATGTAATAATATAGCCTTTAAACTGTATAATTCACTAGACTTTTATATGCATTTGCAGTTGTGCCCTGCTGGCTAGATAGAGGTCACTTTTTTCCCATTTTCTCAGAAGAGTGTTGCAGTGCTGATATGTTAACCAGATTTGCATATCCTTATGCAAAGTTTTGAGTGTTTGCTACCTTATCAAAAATTCTCACAGTACTTCAAAAGCAGTAACTTGGCACCCATTCACTTACTTGTGAAAGTCAGTGTTTATTGCTGCAGTGACCATCTCTGTCATAATTACAAAAAATCAGAGGAGTTATTAAACTCATCTGTTGCCTCTGGTCTGTTTAGTGCTAACTGCATGGATCTATATTATAACCTTGAATGATTAAAAGAGTGAACGCTCTTTAATCAAGCCCTTAAAATCGAAAGCATTACATCCTGAACACACTTTCCCAGGGAAAAAAAATCACTGGGCCTTTTTTGGGACTTTGCCATTTCCTCCACTGTGGTGCATTCTCGGAGTTGGTATATTTAAGTAGGGGTGTGTGGGGGGCAAAGGCCCCCACTTAATTTTGTGTTTGGATTTTTTTTTTTTTTTGCAGAGCAGTGATTTTTTTCCCCTGGGAAAAAAAATCGCTGTTTTATGTGTTCAGAATGTAGTGCTTTTGATTTTAAGGAGTCGATTAAAGAATTTTCACCCTTTTAATCATCCGAGGTTATAATATAGCCCCAACTGCACAACCTTGCAAATGACTGACTAAAACTATTAAGGTCACCTTCCCTTTTATTCTGCAGAAAAGCTTTAGTACTGACTTTGTCATTATGCTGCAGAAAGGATTTAGTACTGACTCTGTCATTACGGTGCAGAAAAGATTTAGTATGGACTCTGACATCTAGGGCTTGCCAGCTCCCATGACTACTGCCATGTCTTTGACAAAGGATTAATGTTTCTTTCTTCTGCTTGTGATGCTTTTCTGTTTCTTCAGATTCATGCTGTACTTCAAATTTTCTCAGTACCCTTGTGCTATCTCATTCTCTCAGATGCTTCAAGACATCTCATTAAGAGGCATAATGGATCTCTTGGAATATGCTGTCACAGACAGATACAACCCTTGCATTGAGCAGAATTCTACCTTCATCAAGGATGATGCCACAGTGCAAACATAAAATGATTTTAATTATTACCTTAGTTTCTGGTGTCACTCCAGGAGGATTCAATATCTGTCAGCTTGGGGGGATGTAGTTAACAGACCACATTGTTTTGCCAAGGATGGGCTGCACTTGCCCCCCTCCAGTCTTTTGGATATTGGATAAAACTTTAACAAGCCCCTTACAGCCTCTTTTAGGCAATGCCAAAAAGCAAAACTACCAACATAGTGAAAAAGTCTCCAAGCAACATTAAGATGCTATTGTTAAATGTTAGGATCCTAAATAAAAAAAAAAAAAAACTCCACACCCTTGAAGTCCTCTTCACTCTGGAGTGAAATGTAGACATCTGTACCATGACAGACACATGGTTTAAAGCCATAGAAAGTACTCTGGCAGTGCAAGGCTACAGTGCCTTCCACACATTTAGACCAAGAGCAGCACAGATTAGGGCCAAAGTTGGAGTTGTCTTAATCTACAGTATGTTAGCAGCAAACATGCCTCCAGATTGGTTAAATAGGATGATACCATGAAGCTCATCCACATGCAAGTCACCAGATAAAGTCCTTCACCATAACATGGCTAACTACAAGTCACCATCTATGCCCCTAGAGTCTCATGACTGTTACCTAAACCAACTGAAGATGCTCATCATTAAACCAAACACCCTTTTCATGGGTGACTTTAACTACCTCGCTATAGACAGGAAAACTTATGCTGCCTCAAACTTATGGGCACAATGCTTCCTAGAGCTTTTGAACACAAAATCCCTAGAACAGATAGTGCATACTCCAACCAGAGGATCAAACATACTAGATCAGGTACCCACCACTATGCAGAATTATTCAGTTTCCCTATGCAAACATGTGAATGGCTGTGTTAAGGCTGCCATTCCTACTAGAAGTAAACCCAAAAGAAACACTAAAAACAATTCCCATCAATGGAAACTCATGGCCAAATTCAGGAAAAGCAACTGTCTTAAAGACAAGTGGTCTGTTATATAACTAAACAAAAAGCTAAGACATCTAATTAAGTTCAAGAAGGCCAGCAACAAGGTCAGGATAACGTCATAGGCTAAGTCTTTGTTAAGGGTAGGGCAGGCCTACTTAACCTGGTAGACTTCTTTGAGAGGATCACTAAGGCAATTGATGAGGGTAAAACAGTCCATACTGCATATCTTGACCTGGACAGGGATTCGGTACAATAACTCACTCAGGTATTGTTGACAAGCTCTCTGAGCTAGGTATAAAACTCTTACATAACTCGCTGGATTGCTAGCTGACTCACATACATGACTCATGAAACCAGGATTCGTGAGATTACTTCCACCAAGAGACTGGTCACCAGTGGAGCATCCCATGGGTCTGTGCTGGGACTGCTCATATTCGGCATCTACATCTCAGAAATCAAGGCTAATGTCCAAGGCCTCTGGCTCAACAAATTCACAGATGACTTGTAAATTGGGATCAATTATAGATTCTCCCAAGACACCAACATCTTGAAAGAAGCTTTAACACAAATGCCTGATGTCAAAGCCCTAGTCTAAAATGCAGTACCAAAAATGCATTATAATGCCCATTAGGAAACTGTCAACCCAAGTTAATTATTCCATTGATAAAACACCCCTAACAGCCGACCAAGTAGTAAGGGATCTGAGAACATATGTAGAGAGAAATATGGCCTTTGACCAACACGTTGCTAAGATAGTAAGAAAATCATTCTATGTCACCCAACATATTGGCAAGGGTATGACATCCAGTTCCAAGGAAGTTATAGTACCACTCTACTCAGCCCTTATCAGACCTATCACTGAGTACAATGCCCCCTTGGCATGTACTTAACCAGACACTTGTAACAGTTAGAAAGCCCAGGAGAATTCAGGCCATGAACACCCTGTCTTACACTGGTCACCTTAAAGGCTCTGTTTCTTTTTTATTTTTTTCAATAATTTTTATTTTTATTTTTACATTAATAAATGTCACAGATGTCATACAACATATCTATTTATACTATGTACATAGATGCTTTCACTGTTAATTCCACAGTTATACAGACAGTATATACATTCGTAATATCAAAGTTATTATTTCATATCTGAATTTGTATGTGTTCTTCTGTTCCATTAGAGTGTATTTCTAAGTTGCTGTGTGATGAATTATGCTAATATGATATTAAAGGTTTGTTCCCAAATTTCTCTGGATTTCATGTTTTTGTTTCTTTTATCTATTACTATTTTATGAGCTAAAATGTGTTGTATAGTTACTTGTTTAAAACCCTCCCAAGAGATATTTATCATATCTAGCCATTTAAAAGCTATATACTGTTTAATTAGTAGAAAGATTGTTAAAAGTGTATTTGCTTGTTTTCTTGGTATGTTGGGTGGGATAATATGTAATAGAGTGAATTCTCAAGTTAATGTTGATGTTTGATAACCTATTTTTTGTAATTGTACCTTGAGAGAGTTCCAGAGTTTATACACACATTTACAGCTCCAAAATGCATGGATTAAGTCAGCTATCTGGTCCTTACAGTGTGGGCAGAAAGGTGATTTTGATGTATTACATTTGTGTAGGATTGCAGGTGTAAAATATGCATTATTATTAATCATGAGCTGAGTGTATGCTAACTTTTTGAAGGGTGTAATCTTCAGTGTTAGATTGATTGCCTGGCTTATTTGCTGATCATCTATGGATGGTTTAATTTTTCTCCAGTAGTTAGAGAAGAGGAGGTCTTTCTGGTATTTGATTTCATTTATCATTTTATATGAATTAGTTTTCTTTGTTGTGATAATAGTTTTCCAAAACCTGCTACAAGTTTTTATGTCACTATTGGTCATAGTAGCATTTTGGAGGTAACTGGAACACAGTTCTTTGATTTGTTTTAGGATTATTATCTATGATTTAGAGAGGTTTAAGTTGGTCCTCATTTCTTGTATTGAACAGTTAAGGTAAGGATAAATATCTTGGATTGTTTTATCTTTCAGTCTGGGAAAAGGGGCTAAGTCCAGCATCTTATTGTTTATTTTTAAATCTGGGATTTTATGAAGGGGTTGCAGTATTGTCATGGCTTGTCTAAGTTTCAAGAATTGAAAGAGTTTTTCCGCTAAGTTGATAGAATGTTTTAAGGGCTCTATGATGTTATAAGTTTGTATTTCTTTCTGCTTCAGGAATGGAAGTGCTTTGGGGATTGAAACCTAGAGCTTTAATATACCTATAATAGATTGTCACCCAAAGAGGAGACCAATTTTCCATTGACGGGTTATGTTCAGCTATTCTTAATATTCTGTTAGTGTTAATGATCGAGTAGTACATTTTAAAATCGAGTAAATTTAGTCCTCCTTTGTTTTTGGGAAGTGTTAATTTTGGATAGGAGAGTCTGTTTTTTTTTGGGTTCCCATATAAATTTTACTAGGAAGGTATGAATTTGTTTGAAGAATTTATTATGTATTATTGTCTGTGATGTCATGAATATATACATTAGTCTAGGTAAAATGTTCGTTTTGATTATTGATACTTTAGCCAAGAATGTTTTTTTAGGTTGTTCCATCTTTTACAGTTTTGCATTATGTTTTGCCATTTAAGGTTTACATTGTGTTGGTAGAAGTCTTTGTTATTCTGGAAAAAGGTGATTCCCAGGTATTTAGTTTCTTCTTTTATTTTTATTGTGTTTAACAATGGTATTAGTGAGATGAGTTTGGGTGTTTTTAGGGGGAAAGTATTAGTTTTATTGTGGTTTAGTCTGTAGTTAGACATAGTCGAGAAATTTTCAATTGCAGCTATTATTTTGTTTATATCTGAATTTGGTGTAGTGCAGTATATGTTCAGATCATCCACAAATGCAGTGAGGTATGTTTTGAAGTTGTGTGTTGATGGAGGATTGTGGTATGTGTTTTGTTTAATTTATAGAAAGAGTGGTTCTAGGTATAGGTTAAACAGGAAGGGTGATAATGGGCATCCTTGTCTTGTTCCATTTTTTAATAGAATCCTATTTGACCAAGTTTTATTTATATATAGAGATGTGTATGGGTTGCTATAGAGAGTTTGGATGATCTGAATGAAGTTATTGGGTATATTAAAGTAGGGTAGTGTTTGGAGTAAGAATTCTAGGTTAACCCTATCAAATGCCTTGTGGGCATCCACTACCATTGTGTAGATGTTGATATTGTATCGGTTAGCATAGGATATTAGTGCATCTAATGTTAATGTATTGTCACTAGTCTGTCTATGTGGTGTAAAACTGGATTGTTCTGCGGAGATGATTTTCTCATCAGATTTTTCATTCTGTTTGCAAGTATAGAGGTAAATATTTTAGTATCTATATTTAAGAGGGAGATGGGTCTGTAGCTGTCGGGGTTTTTGGGTAAAGGCTCTGTTTCTATATTCAATCTCCTACAGGCTGCTTAGAGGAGATTTTGCCTGGCTTACAGTGCTTCCTCAGACCCATCCCTGATGGACCTGCTGCACATACACAAAGCAAACAGAACTGTAAACACTAGCTCCAGGGAGTTGAACTTTGCTTGTGACATAAACAGGGAACATGTTGGAGATACAAATATGTGTGCTAAAGGATCCTCACGCAATGGAATAGTCTCCCCATTCATGTAAAACAGAGTTAATTCCTGAATGTATTCAAATGACACCTTGGCAACTGGATGCAAAATTGTAAATTTACCCCCCCCCCCACATGCACACACGCCCATCCCATCTGGTTCCAATGTCCCTTATGGAAAGAGGCTGTTAATAAGAAAGTATTAACCTAACTAACATCCTAACACCCACTACAAACTCCTTAGTTACCTCCCTACTAACATGACCCCCTATATAGATGCCCATGATACTTGGGAAACAAATGAGTTTGGGGTGCGCAGCTAGAATTGTAAGGGCCCTAGTGGTCGTTAGCCTAGCAACAACCTTATGAACAGTTCTAAAGCCATTTTTCTTTCAGTTTAAGATGAATTTTAAGGTAATCTGGAGACAAATTTAGTTGCTGTTCTATATGTTTTACACTCATAGCCACTACTAGGCAGTCTATAGTTTCAGTGGACAGAGCCTTATGTGTATCCAAGGTCACTTTTATGTCATCCTTGGTCATGCTGACTCATAAAGTTTGCTTTGCAACCTTTAGCCAACTGTGGTACTATTATATTTTTCTATACTCCACAAAGTCCATTTTGCCTATTTCTTAATTATTCTGAAAAAAAAAGCTCTGCAAGATATACTACTACAAGGGTCCACTCATTATGATGAGAAAGCATTGTTTTGCAGGCTATGGAAGTTTAATATACATCATATCTTCACTTTCACCACTCATAACAAAAATATGAGATGTTATTATTTTTAAAAATCTTCACCTCTGACATGAAATATATGTGGCAACAAAAATATGTGATGAACAGGCATATAGATTCCTCCCTCAGCTGCTGAATAATATATGGAGGGCAGGGATATGGTCTGTCAGTCAACACTGCTTCAGGACAATTAAGAAGTCATAGAAACTGGCCTTAAGGACCCAGAGTAAATGCACAGTACGTCTCCAAGTAATACCTAACACCTGACACACCCAAATAAGCTTTACAGTATACAGATGCAGATCAGAGTTATAATACCTGGCTCCCCATGATTCCACCCACTTTAGACTGAGTCCAGGACCTTTCAGTACAAGCTTTCCACCAGCAATTAAACCATTTCCAAAATTACTTTGCATGCAAGCAGACATGCACAGTATTTTCTAGGGGTAAAAATTAACCCTTCAGTGCTGAAATCCTTCCTCCAGTTCATGACAATGTTGTATCTAGCTAGACGAAACCAGTACAATGAAGAACTCAGAATACAACTTACCCATAAAATAAGATACCCCTCAAATATTTGCATTGTAGCATATTGATCTGAGAAGTCACTCTTCAATAGGTGGTGACCAAGCAGTGATAATTAAACAAAATAAATGAACAAATGCGTAAGCTCACATGTAAATAAATCATTAATCACAACCAATTAAAAGTGCATAATAAAACTTTTTTAAGTTGTTAGAATAAAGACTTGGTCTTGAAAAATAAATATGCAAACAAATAATTTTGCAGAAGTAATTTAAAAATAATGGTTCTGAGCAGAGAGATGGCATACAGTGAACTCTATCAGTTGTTTTAGACCATTTTTAGCAAAATAAATACTGGGCCCATCACTACCTTCCAAAATCAGAACATATCCTGAAAAGTTTCTAACAAGCAGATCTATTTGAACATACTTCAGTATGATAAGCCAGTAACTCACTCAACCAACAGTCTCTCTCTCTCTCTCTCTCTCTCACACACACACACACACACACACACACACACACACACACACACACACACACACACACACACACACACACACACACACTCATCTTGCTGAACATCATCATCATTAACCCTTTCTTCACATTTACTACATGGGATCGGGTTGTCACTTTAGCTGTCACCTTTTTTCTCTGTTCAGTGCCACTCTCTTACCTTCTTCAACACTCATGCCAGACTGTTGCATGTCTTCTCTCACACAATCCAGTCACCTCTTCGTTGAATATCCTCATTTCTTCTTGCCTTCTTCCTGTCTGTCCCACGTCTTCGCCAGATTGTCTTCTGCTTCTCAGCATGTGCCCAAACCACAGCAATCTGTTCACTTTCAACTTTTCTGCAATTAGAGCTGCATTAGCTTCTGCTCTTATGTCCTCATTTATTCATCTGTCCCACAGTGTGCCTTCTAACACCCATCTCAGGCAGTTCATCTTTGTCACCTCTAGTTTCCTCAACTGCTCTGCCTTTACTGCCAAGGTTTCTATACCATACAGTACTACTGGTTGCATCACTGTTTTATATGCCTTACTTTTCAGCTTCTTTGGCATTCTTCTGCCATATATGAAACCTGACACTCTGTGCCAGTTGGCTGCAGCCCCTCTGATTCTAGCTTTGACCTCCTCATTCAGACTTCCCTTCTCCTCTACCACCACCACTCTGAGATACTTGAAACTGTTAACCTGTTCTACTATTTTCCCTTATATTTCAGTTCTCAGCTTCTTCCCCATTGCAGCTGTCTTATTGGTACTATTCAGTTTCATCCCATGTACCTTCAGTTTTGCATTCCCATATCATTTGCTGAAGTTCTTGTACAGAGTCTGCCTCTAATGCCACATTGTCTGCATACAGCAACTTTGTTGATCTATCCCGTCTGACCTATTTGCTAATGTAGTCCATCACCAGTATGAACAGCAGTGGACTTAGAGCTGAACCCTACCATGAGACCGAACACTATTCATAGTTGAGTCATTGGTCCTTGTATATAGCCTGTACTAATTCTACCAATGTTTCTGAGACTTTGAACCACTGCAGGACTGCCCAAATCATCTTTCTTGGGACTTTGTCATATGCTTTCTCCAAGTCTAACAATGCCCTGTTGGACTCTTTCATCATCTCTATCTTCTTCCAGCTATCTGTCTCACTGCAAACATCAGGTCAGCTGTGCTGCATCCAGATCTGAATTTGAACTGCTCATCTCCAATCTTAGTTTCTACTACTCTGCATATTCATTTATCAATTAATCTCTCTAGAACTTTCATAAAATGTGACAGGAGATTAATACCTCTGTACTGTCCACAGTTGTGAATGTCCCCTTTATTCTTAAACACTAGCAGTAGTATGCTTATTCTCCAGTCAACTGGGATATGCCTTTCTCTCCACACTTCTATAAATACCCTCAGTAGCCATTTCTTCCCTATCTTACCCAGCATCTTTATCACATCTGCTGTGACCTGATCTGGGCCTGCTGCTTACCCTGACTTCATTTTCCTTAGTGCTGTTTTTACTTCTTCTGTGGTGGGATCCTCCTCTTATCTCATCATAGACTGAGTCTGGGACAGTACAGCTTCTGCTGAAAATACTCCTTCCATCTACCTTTGATGTCCTGTGGACTGGTGATCAGGTTGTTGCTGGCATCCCTTATGAAGGGTATCTGACTATCTTCTTTATCTATCTGTCTTTGCCTTGCAATATAATATAGTTTATTTGTGACATTTACTGACTTACTTTCTAGAAGTTGGTAGAGTGCCTCTGATGCCTTGTTTGCTATTGGAACTCCTTTCTTAGGTTCTTTGTTAGCCAACCAGTATTCCTTCCTAGTCTAATCCAACTTTTCTATCTCCCGCTTTTTCCTGCACTCCTTCTTTTTTTTGATGACTTCTTGGACTTCTGCACTTCATCAACAGCTTTCCTTATGTAACTTATTTCCATACCTTGCAAGGCCACATATCAGTTCTGTAGTCCCCACACATGCTGTTTTGAGGCACTTCTATTCCTCTTCAACTCCAACTATTTCCTCTTATTCTTAATGCGCTAAAGCACAGAGTAATTCCTTGAACTGTTCTGCTTTCTCTCTAGTTAGCATCCTGGTCTTCAGCCTGGTCTTTGTTGAACTTAGACCCTTATCTATCCACCGTGTGCAACTGATTGCCCCAACCAGTGGGTTATAATAATATACTTTACTTTGCAATACTTTCTCACACTCCTCACCAAACTCCAACATCTGTATAACCATTTTAACTCCAGGCTCACCATAAGTGGGAATATCCACCCCAACCCAGGCCCAAATCCATCCTGTCCAACACAAACTGCTCCAACACAAATGTCAGAACATAACACCCCCACTTTCTTCAACCCTGGACAAATCAACAACAGCAACAAAACCAACTATCTTTTAATGCTAAATATTAATATTAGAAGTATCAAAAATAAAATACCTGAACTCCAGGCCACAATAGCACACTACTCCCCAGACATAGTTGCTTTAACAGAAACCTGGCTAAATAAAAACATAGCTAACTCAGAAGTTCTCCCTACTGGCTGCAATATCATTAGACAAGACAGACAACTTCGTAAAGGGGGTGGAACTGCCTTACTGTACAAGTCCAACATAACTGTCCATCAATTACTAAATTCCTACTCCTCCCCCAATAATTGGGACATACTTATCCCACAACTTCAACTTCACCCTAAAAAGGTCATCACCACAATTGTGATCTATATTCCACCTGGTAATACACCTGCTAGCCTTGAAGACTTCTTATCCTGGTGTCCTTTCACATACTCACAAGAAACCCTTATTCTGGGGGACTTCAACCTAGATTGGTTCACCTGTATATCTGAACCACCAAGTAATCTAATAAATCTCCATGGCTACCAGCAGCTAGTCCATATTCCAACTAGGTGTGATAAAAAATCTAAAAGGGAATCCATCCTTGACTGGGTCCTAACTAACAACTTCACATTGTACCCTCACACAGGCAGTCTCCAAGACAACTTAAGTGTCCACAACATAATATACTTTATACGTAGTAGAACAAGCATATGCAAAACCACTAACTATATATCCACTAGAAACACAAAAAAATTCTCTCCTGAGGTCCTCAACACTTCATTCTGTAACTGTGATTGGACCCCCACTAAAAACCCTCCCACTTGACCAGGCTGTAGCATATTTCAACAAAACATTTCTACAACATCTAGACACTGTCGCACCATTGTGCAAAATCAAGGTTCGAACCTCTACAAACCCCTGGCTCAGTAAAGAAACCAAACAAATCCTCAAGTCCAGAGACACTGCCTGGCTTTACTATCAAAAAAACAAACACAAAGCCTAACTAAGTACCAAGAACTGTGCAACCGTGCAAAAAATGCATTAGGCTGGACAAAAAATCCTACTACACAACATTACAAACTAAATACCAACACAACCCCCAAAAATTTTGGAAAAATGTAAACCAGCTACTAAAATCCACCCAAAAGGCTACCCCCAAACCAACCACCCCTGACACTAAAGTTCCCATTGAAACACAATTCAACTCCCACTTTGTGAACTCAATTCTATCCTTAGTATCACAGGACAGTTCCTTCCTCACTATCCCCCCCAACACAAATAACACTAATACAAGCTTTACCCTCAAAACAGTTTCCACCACTTCAATCAAAAGCATGCTCTCCAAACTAAAAACCTCATCAACAGCAGCCGACCTACTCCCCAGCTGTTTCTTGAAACTCACAGCAGATGCTATTGCTATCCCAGTCTCCACTCTCATAAACAGATCAATTGTTGAAAACTATGTGCCCAAACTCTGGAAAATATCCTATGTTACACCCATACAAAAAGACGGGACCTCTACTGAACTTAATAACTACAGACCCATTGCTTTACTCTCTCCCCGGCCAAAATCCTAGAAAAATCCATCCATACCCAGATGCTAAACTATCTCATAGACAGAAACATCCTGTCACCTACTCAGCATGGTTTCAGACCTGCCCATAGTACCACTACAGCCCTGCTCTGCTTCACAGACACAGTAAACCGTCTCAAAAATGAAGGCCTACAGATGTCAACTCTTTTTTTGGATATGTCCAAAGCATTTGACACAGTCTCACACCAAATCCTGCTAAACAAACTAAACCAAATCACCTATCAAATTTCACTCTTACCTGGTTCCAAAGCTATTTAACTGACAGTTACCAAGCTGTGAAATGGTAAAATTCTCTCTCCTCAGCTGCCTATAACTATAGGAGTCCCACAGGGTTCTATCTTAGGACCACTACTATTCACAGTCTTCACAAATGACCTCCATACCTCCACACAGCATGCATCTATCATTCAGTACGCAGATGACACTACCTTAATCTGTGCTGCACAAAACATTCCCACCCTCCTGCAGACAACTCAACTAACATTCTCTGATGTTGAAAACTACCTTACCAAAGCCCAACTTATCCTCAATCCAATGAAAAGTCAGCTTATGATTATAACCAGTTCTAACAAAAACGCTAACAGTCAATTCACTATCTATTCCACAAATGCTACTCCAATTGCTCCAGTGGCACATGCTAAGCTATTGGGAATAACCATAGACTCCCACCTAAAATTTGATAGTCATCTCAACTTAACTATTAAAAAACTGCATGCCAAACTGGGGTTACTCTACCGTATCAAACCATTTCTTACCAACAACATAAGATCAGCCATTGCTCGCTCCCAACTTCTATCCACCCTACTCTATGCATCTCCCATTCTGACTAATTTCAACAAAACTGAACTAAGCAAAATGGAAGCCTAATATAACAGAATTGCCCGCTTTGCTGCAAATTGCTCATATAGAACTCATCACTGTACTGCTTTGAGACAGCTCCAATGGCTTGAACTGCTCAACCTCCTAACCTACAATCAGCTCTGCCTCTGTCATTCTATCTATTACCTCCCCAATAAGTGTCCTGCCCTCAAAAATCTAGTACATCACTCAGCCAAAAGGCCTCTTAGCTCATCAAGCAAACTACTACTAGAAGTCATCAACAGCTACAATAGCTTTGGAGATGCGCTATCTAGTAGTTCAGTGGCTAAAAAAATGGAACTCTGTCCCTACTAGCATTCAAAACACATCATCCAAAGCCTCCTTTAAAGACCTCATCAGGCAACATCTCAAGCAAAGTTGGCAGTGCCATGATTGCTCCCCAGGCTTGTGAAAGTGGATAACGTATACATACTAAATCTAGAGTACTTGATATTAGTTTTCAATCTTACAAACACTGCCTAATCTACAATGTATGTACTGTACCTGTGTACTATGTATGTATTCTACCTATGTTCCAAATTTCATCTGTACACCACAAATCTATTCATTACCTTTATTTTTAAAATTAATATTTTTTGTTTGTTCTCTCCACTGTAACTGTTTATGTGCCACATACCACTGTAAAAACATGTCTCTTGTAATTTTTGTGTATACTGATCATGTCTAAATAACTAAATGCGTCTTTAATTTTTCTTTGTGGAGCTTTTCTCCCCGGGCCTCTGTTGAAAAAGGGCCTTTTCGGCTCAGTCACACACCCCCGGTTAACAAATGTAAAATAAATAAATAAATAAAATGTTGTAGGCTGACTGTTTCACCAAGGATGAATTTTCTATCACTGATTCTACCCAAGTACCCTTTCCATACTAGGAGGAAGTCTACCTTAGTTGCATGTTAGCCACTCTTGTATGCAATCTTGTGACTGTCTCTCTGAACCATGTGTTAGCTGCTATCAAGCCATTTGCTAAAAAGAAATCTAGAATTGCCTCTTCTTCTTTATTTCTGATGCCCCATCCATGTAGACCCAGGCAGTCCTCATATCTTGTTCTGTCTGTCATGATACGTTCATTCAAGTGGCCAATTATAAACATCAGTTCATGTTGTACTGTTTTTTTCTAGTATGTCCAGCAGCCTTTTTCTCACTATCACAAAACTGCTGTGGGGCATAGGCTGAGATTATGAATACTAATCTATCATTAGGCTGGAGTCTGATTGCCATGAGTCTGTCACTAATTCTGAGGACATCCCTCACTGTTTTCTGAAGCCTCTCCATCACTGCATTTCCCACACTATTTTTAGCCTGTCCTCCTCGTGAGTAGTAGACTCTGGATCCCAAGCCAAATGACTTTGCTGCCCAGCCCTTTTATCTTATCTCCTGAATACATAGGATGTCTAATCTCCTACTTACCATCATGTCTTTCACTTCCAAGCTGTGTCCTGTCCATGAACCTACATTAAGTGTAGTGGTTCTTAGCTCATGTTTAGCAGGTTGATTGGTTTTACATCCAACTTTCGCTAAACAGAGCAATCTCAAGTAACCTAAGCTGGAAAGCTGGACACTGGCCGGCCAGTAGATTATTGACCCAGGGCTGCTGAGCTTTATGGCAGGCAAACATTGGCTAATAGGGGCACATACACCCCACCATCATAAGCTTGGGTCCCTGGTGTAGGTCAGAGTAGGCTGGGTCCTCAACCCACTTATCGTGGGCAAATACCCATGCCCATTTGGAAACATTAGTTAACATGACAAAATCACCTAGAGCCATATTTTACACCATTAAGTGGTTATCCCTGCCACAACATGCAGTATGTGGTCTGTGGTCTCCTATCATGAGGATACTTTGCACCACAGCAGATGCCAAAGCAGTTTATTTATACAACTCTTTGTCCTATAGGGCACCATGTAGTATCTGTGGTGCTGCCCACAGCTCTATTATTTTTGGTGAGTTTTAGATGGAAACACTCAGTATGTTTATCGGAGGTGGGAGGAACCCCACAGCGACACAGAGAGAACATGCAATCTCTAAACTGGAATTGGCCAGAGGTCATGATGAAATCTTGTTCCTTGCAAGTCTCTTGCTCACTGTTTCTCTATTCAGGTGAATCATTAATAAGGTGCTTTTTTGTTTCTACGGTAACATGTGTCTGGGGTGGGACCTATGTAAATTTATATCATTTTACCAAGAGTAACATTTTCAAATGACTGAATAAAACTGCAGCTGCTTGCACAAAGTTAGTATCATTTTAAAACTGCAATATATTCCCAGAGTCACAAATGTGCAATTTTCATATAGAGTATCACAGTCTTATTTTGAATACTGCATAATTATGTGAAAGGCAAATGCAATACAACTTCTTTTAATTTGTATTTTTTAATGAACTGCTTACATTTTCTTATTGCACTATATCATTAATAGAACTTATTTAACCTTTCATGCATCTCCTTTCTTAAAGAACACATGTTTTTCAGCATTGCAGCTTTTCACACTTTGGAATGGATGACAGTCAGATAATTATACAAAACAGTATGATGCAGTACTGATGGGAAAACAAGTCACAACACTATACCAGCAAAAGGATAATCATTCAGGCTAAAGATGTTTAAAGAGGACATATTGCTATACTAAACATCCCATGGTCAAGTTGTAAACTAGGTGGAAAATAATTCTGTCTAAAGAATAATGAAATCTTAATCCTTAAACAGATTATCATAATATCAATGAAGCAATAAGTGGCTAATGCATAAAAATGAATGTGAAAAACAATGCTCTCAAGTTCCTACATTGTCTTGGCATGATCTCTTCTGCACTGCCACTTCAGATATGAGGGAAACAAACCTCGACTGCAACATTTAAGTTTATGGAGAAATTTGTCTAATTCATTTCAGTATCAACTGAGACTCTTGTCATTCTAACCAGTTATGTTGCCACATGTAGTTGCTGCTTATTCCTGAAAGAATGAAATAGAAGATGTGTATGTATTCTGCAGTCGTGTATCATAATATTAATGTTGGTGATGCCTAACTGACTAGAGTAGTCTTCAATAGTAGAGTCAGTGGTATCCTCAGTATCTATCTCATCCAGTGAAAAACATGACTTATTACCTACATACATCACACAACCAAAACTAGAAGTACTATGCTTCTGTGTTGGTTCAGATGCATCCCACCAATGGATTATTCATGTGTTCCTGAGACACAACAGTAGGCAAATAATGCTACATGAGTCTGGTATGAAGCATGCTATTTAATGCACAGAAGCACATTATGAGACATCCTGTCGCCATGCCTTTCAACCTCCTAGTGCAAGAAATCTGGACAAAGTCTGAAATTATGGAGGGGTGCTCAAAACTAGGTTCAGATTTTAAATATTGCTATTAGAAACTTAAAAAATTACTAGAATAGCAGACATTGTGTTCAAATGAATTTTCTGGAGGATATGAAGTCCAAAACTCAAATTCATGTCATTATTTAATTACTTTGATCCTCTGTGACTTATCAGAAAGCCACAAATTTTATGAGCAACATACCAAAATTAAGAGGCAAAAACCTGGACATTCTGTGGAAATCCAGAGAGTTGAGAGGTATGCCTGCCACCAAACTTATCCTCTTCAAGTATGCTTGTAGTAAGATTTTTTTAGCACCTGTATAAATTGTAACTTTTAGGTGGTATTTCTAATGGTAAAATTCACAAAGTGGGTAAGAACTCTTCATTCTTACTACTGTACATTGCTGCACATTATGTCCCATCATTTTATGCTCATAGGATATTCTTTTACAGCACTGTACTGCATTTATGTAGTTGGGAAAAATGAACCAAAACTGTTCCTTCTTGAGGTGTAAGGTCCACAGCCACAATGAAATGTTTTCACATTTCGTTTGTATCATGGTAAAAATCTTCTTCAGACTAATGGCAAGTGTGATCTTTCATTCCTCTCTCATCTTTTTTCCCTTGCTGTTTGTCTAGTTGTATAAGCAATGTACAGTCTATCACAGCGTACTGTGATGTGTAGATGAAGGGAATTTTAAGCATGGTAGAATATAAGGATGCACAACATGTTCAAAAGCATTCTTAGACAGATGTGCCATTTCCCAAAAACAAATCCCACATATAACAGTTACCCAGTGGCATAAATGCAATACAAGGCATCCTTATCTGCTTTAACTCATATTTAAGTATACTCAACACCTGTTATAAATGAGACATAATTGGAAGGACTAAATCCTTGAGGATTCTATGTATGATTTATATGATGCCCCACCACTGGCCCAGTAATCAAAGAGCCTCAATCCTCACCACTGGCAACAGTGGGGATATACATTGGGAGGATGACAGGCACATGCACAGTATTTCCAGATGCATCTCTCTGCATCAAGTGCAATTTCCCTTAAGAGTATACATAGACCACAGTCAGTCCAAGGCTGGTTTCTCCCTCTTTCTCCAGATCCCCAGTAAGAGTCCCCACTGGCACACCAATAGAGTTGAGATCTCAGCTGAGTGGCCAAGCCAGTACCTCCAGCACCCTCTCTGTCTAACCAGTGCTTCATGTCCCTGCACAAGTAGCTGACACACACACACTCTTTGAGGTTTGATTTATACACGCACACCTGGGAAAGGCTGGCACAGGTTTACTAGTTATGCCCCCTTCTGACCAGACTATAAGGTAGTTATTACTGCCACCACCCAACTCTTTATCAGCTACTTTTAGGTCCTTAACAAAGGGTGCCCAATCTTGCTGTTAAAGTTACTATCAATACAAATATACAAATGGTAGTTTGACCAAGAGCAAGGTTATTGGAAGTGGCCTACACAGTGTCACCAAATAAATATGCAAGTACTCTCGGAGCTTAAATATCTCTAGACAGATCAGCCAACACTGAAAGGTTTAAATATATTTAATAATAAATAATAAAAGAAAAAGACCATGCTAAATACATATACACACACACACACACAGACACACACACACACACACACACACACACACACACACACATATATATATATATATATATATATATATATATATATATATATATATATATAGTAACATCAGAGTTCAAAATCACAGGAAATATTTAAAACAACATTGCAGGACAGTCTCAAATAAATAAAGAAATAAAGAAAAACATCTAAAGTAAGCGTTGCTATATTTCGACTATATCTAAGAGAATTACTATACCATAGTTCACTTACTTAATTAGAGCAGCAAAGCAGATGTGGTGAATAGATCCTCTAGCTGATGTCAGGTAAAAGACAGAATACAGAATGCTCTGTCTCTCTCAGAGAGTTCTTAAATTAATAACAAGAATATTACTGCTGGGATAACTTGCAGAATGACATAATTTCTTGATATCTGACTCTATCCCAGGTAAAACTCCCACTGTTGAAAGCTAGCAGCATTTAGCATCTACCTGTGAAAATACATACACAAGAGCTTTCCGTCAGATCGTTGCAGATCCTGGAAGTCATAAAAAAATAAAACACTTCCAAGACAATACAGAAAACTTCTCAGCACAGACATTGTGTCTGTTGCTGCACTGAAACTGAAAGATAACATATTTTTATGGCCTGGCAATAAAAAATTTAATTTCAGCTATTTTTCTGAAGTTAACCTGCTGTGTTCCAGTTTCCATTGTTAAAATATATACATTTAAACAGTTATAATAGTGTATGTGCATGCTTTACAAACCCTTTTCAACACATGCTTCTGTACAAACAAGTGTGATATACACATAACATACAGTTCTAATACAGTTGTAACACAAGAATCTTATACAAATCATTTTTATATTCACCAATGACATATAATTATTTATAAAATTCCAGATAGCTGTGCTGGCAGTATCTCTCTTTTGTTACACTTCTATATAAATCATGTTAATATTCACAAATGACATATAATTATTTACAGAATTCCAGCTAGCTGTGCTGGCAGTACCTCCTTTGTCACATTTTATATGGGAGACAAGTTGGTACAACACTCAGCTACAAGGAAAAAGAACACGGAAGTAGTATTTTCGGGTGTAAATCACTATATATGTCTCTATGGCATTACCACATACTGTAGTGGATTAGTAAGTAAAACAGTATGCATCACTTTATATATGACATTTCAAAAGAAAACATTCCTTCTACATCCTTCACACATCAGGCATGAGTACGGTTCACTTCATGTATGTACGGATAGTGGACTGCAGTGTGTCAAGATATCCATTTCAGCTGCTCTGGTAAATATGGAATATGAAATCTGGAAGTAAATAGTGTGGGAAGAAATAGCCAGGGAATTGTTATGGCTAGGCTTGTATAGACCCTAGGGCTGATAGCCTAGGACCAAACTATGAACCTATGAACATATATATATATGGGTTAAACAATTCAGTGCATGGTCTGAAGGGGAAGAATGTTACTTGTCAGAAATATCATGTGACAAGTAAAAAAGATCTAGAATAAGCAATGCTAAAATGCTAGATTACTTGATTGGAATAATACCTGAATTGAACAGGTACAACCTGTTCATATTGCGATGAAAAAGAATAAATAGTCTTATAATAAAAAGTATCATTTGCAGCTATACATATGGATTGCATATACAATGTTCTGCACATAACTGCACGAATATAAGATTAAAAAAAATAAAAATTGAGTAGACCAATAGAACATATATGGTATTAAAAACATGACACTCACACACTTTCACATATGCACTCACAGACACTCTTATAGATGCACACACACACACGTGCACACACAGATAAATACACACTCTTTTAATCTTAATATTCTGAGGATTGACTTACCTTACATACTACTTTAAATAAACAAGGGCATTAAAATAGTGGTTGGTATCATTAAGACAGTACAAGAGTAATTTAGTATTTAGGTATTATTTTTAGAAATCTTTTCTTTTTCATTGTTGTGCAGCAATGGAGTTAGTATACATAAAATCAAGGAGTGTGGATATCTTGCCCAGCCAGCAAAAGATGCTTGTTATAAACTGTTATGTTACTTTGTTTCAAATAGACAGTGTTTGTGAGGCCACTAGAACTAAACATAAGGTCATCTATGCAGACTGACCAGTGCAAGGCATAGACATCTGATCAATTGATGATCACCCAAGAACCCTATTTGTGTTACCATTGTCAGCTGAGGTGACTGAATTAAGACAATGTGGCCATAAATAACATAGCCACGAGTCTTACCCCATGCCACACCAGCCCTGCTTGATATAGTTTCTTTTTGAAAACCTTGACATCATTTTGCATAACTACTATCTTATGTATAGAATATGAACTTTCCTCTCTCTCCATGTATATTTTTTAAAGGTTGCATATTTAAATATTTATAATGTCTACATCAACTGTACATTCATGGATTTCTGCTAAACAATATTACTTTCCTTGCAAATCCATGTTGCATGCTTCTGTTTCTTGCACCATGGTCACAGTTAAGCTTGCCTATCTCATTGCATGCTGCTTGAAAGCCTGTTTTTGTGACATTCTCAGTGATCCTGCATATGTGCTTCCTGTGTTCAGTTTTGATACATGCGCTGTTTGGTGTCATGGATGACATCTTCTTTGCATGTTATAAAGTTTGCCTTCTTGTTAAAAACATAGTGTGCAGTTTTTAGCTTTTTAAAACAACCTTTTCATCCAGTGATGATGTAATGATTAAGCAAAGAACTTCAATCTTGTTTTTCATTTTTTTCCTGAATTCTTTCAATACATTCTAACTGACCAGCACTACTGTGTAATATAAGGTTGCAGGTTATGCAGATGGCATAATGGTTAAGGTGTTTACCTTGCAGACATATGGCTCAGAGTTTGATTGTCAGCTTTGGTAATCATAGTTAAGATTAAAAAGGCCCTTGGATCATTAGCTTAGTAATCAACCATGAAACTAGGAGCTATGAGTAACTGTGGTGGAAATAACTACAGTAAGATTGGGACCTAGGGGTTGCTAGGCTGCCAGAATCCATGGGAGTTCTAGATGAGTCAAATTTAGTATCTCTTGGCACACAGATCTCTGGCATTGCAAGAGTTTTTATTAACAACCTTTTCATTCATTGATGGCCTGATGATTAAGGAAATAAATTCACTCTTACACTTCATCATTGTTTTTTCCTGTGCCCTTTCAACACACTCTAACTAACCAAGACTACAATGTAATAAATTAAGCTGGGGGTCTGAGGGTCACTGGGCACCCAGATGCCATAGGGCTATAGATGCCCTGAGGTGCATTTTAGAGCTTTTTTCCAAACCTTTTGACCCAGTGATGGCCTGAAGAAAACAAAAACATGTGTAAGTATAGAAATTCAGTCTCACTTTTTATTTCATGGAAGAAATGAGTTGTATCCAATGCTTAATGCTCAAAGGTGACCAAGTAGTTCACAATAAACTGAGAAGACAAATGTTTGCGAGAATACATAAATCACATCTGGGAATAGTACCTGCTACCAAAGCTTCCTCAGAAAAGGCAGACACTTTCAGTGTATTCCCTAGGGTGTTAAATTGGGATGAAAATTAAGACACAAATGGCCACAGTTGTATTTCAAACTGCTGCTGTCATGTACATACAGCATGCATCCTCACTCCTACCCCCAAAACAGCTGCCCTTTGTGTACCCTTCTCAGGTCAAAATATGACAAAACTGAAAATATATATAGAGCATAACATACTTACTTTCAGATGTATATAAAACGCATGCTTATTTACTCTCCTCCAAATGATAGACACCTGTATACTCATCTGATGTTTGATTGTGAGGAAAAAATAATGATTGCAGTATCCAACCTATAACTTCTAGACAGTGCACTTCCCTGGTGACCTCTGTTCACCCCTCTGATGTTTGTGAGGAAAGTTAAATAAATAATGACCGCATTGTCCATAGACCACTCAAGAAATACTAACCCCTGAGGTTTGGCAGAAAAGCTAAAAAAATAATGGCATTATCCCATCCCCTCACAGAAGCTACAGCAACGTTCTATGCACACAACTTGCACAAGAATAGCAAAGGAGTTGTTCACTTGTTTATCATATCTTAAGCAAGCTGGTTTGTGGAGACCCTTTTCCCTCTCACAGTAATTAGTTACTTTTTTCTCAAAATATACATATTTTACTCCAAGTATCCAATGACTCCCTCCATCTCTTCTTTCTGTAGAATACCATTAATCAGGGGGTAGAATGAGAAGAAATTTCCTTGCATCCTTCAAAATGGCTACTCTCTTGTAAGGATTTTTATTTGTCATATTTTAATCAAGTCAATGTGGAATGCAAATCAGCTTTTACACTTCAGCAGATATATACATGAGGGAAAGAAAACCATTTCAAAACCATATTTAGTTTTATATTAGGAAACAGCATGAGAACAAGAAAGCTACTCTGCTATAAATAGTATGCATGGTATTAAAACAATACCAGGCCTTGAAAGAATGTGGATAAACCAGCTTTGTTTCATAATCTAATCATGACTTCTTATTAGCACTGATAGCCCAGTATGTGACATTAAATATGACATACTACTCTTTTATCAAAACTACATCTGAAGAAAGTTTTTTGTAGGGTGCTACATCCCAACACTCTTAAAAGGCTGTACCTCTGTACTCTTGTTACTAACATAAACAACTTCAAGGCTGCTGCAACACAAACACAAGGAGAAACCACCTTGCAGTGACTCATTTAGTGGAATCAGCATTTTCCATAAATTAGCCAGAAATGAAAACCATCAAAGCTGGCTCTCTAAGAATTGTACAGATCCATTGTTTTTTGACCTCCCTGTATTATAATGCAATATATTGTAATCAAAAAGACCACTTATGCAGCCATAAAGACAAATAATATAGGAAATGTATTCACCTGTGTAGACATTCATATGAACTTGCATTTCTACACATAAAATATTGTGCCTGTTCTGTGGCCTGCAGTAGTTGACCACTGCATGAAAATTAAGCATTTCTCCAAATTGCCCTGGCAGGTATTTTTCCTACCTGAATGCTGATGACAAAGTTTTAAATTTTAGATTACTTATGCAGTGGGATTCAATAAACTCTGTGTATGTTTCATGTACAGCCTACACAGAGTTTACGTGTACGGTGAGCAGCAGCAGCAGAGATTACATATTCATGGTGTGCATCGAGTTTAAACATGAACAAGCATGGTTTCATGGCTGCAAACAGTGTTATCAGTCAGGAAAACATATAAAGCAACATAGGTTCATAGGTTCATAGGTAGGTACTAGGCTATCTGCCCAAGGGCATTTATAAGCCTAGCAAGAATGTATTGGCTTTCACCTCCCTTTTAAAGTAGTTTCCTGGGCCTCGCTCTAGCAGGGCCACTGAAGTGATCCCAGGGGTAAATTTACGATTTCCCATCCACTCGTCAAGAATTTTCTTGAAAAGAGTCAGTGAGGGGCTTTGCCTAACATAAACTGGGATTCCATTCCAGAGCAAGGGATTCTCTGGGACAGGAATCTATCCTTCCAGCATGTCCTGTTTACTGTTGTGCTGAGGTTTAAATCCCTGGAGCATGTGGCTATAAGAGATTTGGTTTTGTTGAGTTGGAGCATGTCCATTAATTCCAGGTTGGACATGGCCTTGTACGTCAGGCAGAGATCTCCTCTGAGCAGGTGGTAAGCAACCTAGTAGAGCTGGAGTTTCTTTAGTCGAGTTGCATAGGGCATCTGCTTGAGGCCCACGATCCTCTTGGTGAGGTACTTCTGTGGTCTTTCCAGCTGTTGCAGGTGTCGAGTAAGGTACATTCCAAATGGGGCATTGTACTCTATTATGGGCCTGATGAGTGATGAGTAGAGGGGCACAATGACTTCTCGTGATCTAGATGTGAACCCTTTCGTGATTAAGTGGGCTACATAGAATGATTTTCTAACCACTTTGGCAATGTGATTATCAAAGGAGAGGTTGCTATCTACCTGGATCCCCAGATCCCTAATTACATCTTCAGTACTTAGTGGATTACCACCTATGTGATAATTCGTGGGCACTTTGTTTTTCCCAAAGGGGATGACTATGCACTTTTTGGCATTTAACTTGAGGCCATGGTTCTGACACCAGGTATTTGTCTCTGTGAGACCCTTCTGGAGGATGTCTGTGTCAGCCAGAGAGTTGATTATGGCCCCCAGTTTGCAGTCATCTGTGAACTTGGTCAGCCATAGTCCTCCCGTGCTTGCCTGTACGTCAGAGAAGTATATACCGAACAGGAGGGGTCCCAGGACTGAGCCCTGTGGGATGCCACTTGTTACTGGTTTAGAGTCGGGCATGGCACCCGCAACTCTGACCATGTGAGTTCTATCCATGAGCCAGTTGGCAACCCATCTCGTGACATATGGGTTAATGTTCAAGCTGGTGAGCTTATCTATAATGCCAGAGTGAGGAATGGTATCTAAGGCATTAGTGAGGTCCAGGTAGGCTGTGTGGACTACCTTTCCCTCATCTATGGCCTTGGTAACTGTTTCAAAGAAGTCAACTAAGTTTAGGAGGCAGGATCTGCCTTTAACAAAGCTGAATCGGGTAGGGTCCAGTATCTGGAGGTTCCCAATGTCTCTGTTTACAAGTTCCATGATGATGTTCTCCATAGCTTTACAGACCAGGCTAGTCTTGCTTATAGGGCAATAGTTCCCAGGATCTGTTGTGGCACCACCTTTGTGGAGTGTGATAACTGTTGCTGTACACCATTCATTGGGTACATAGCCTGTGGTAAGGCTGAGTTTGAACAGTGAATTTAGGTGAGGGTTTAGTTCATTTTGGAACTCGTGTAAGACGCAGCTTGGGATACCATCCGGTCCCATTGATGTTGTGTTTTTGGCTTTGGAGAGGGCTGTTTTCACCTGCGTGTCTGTGATGTCTGGGGCTCTACATTCTTCTGGGATGGACACAGGCCCTTTTGGGGGTGGGGGGGTAATGTTTGCACTGAACCTGTCAGCCAGGATGTTGGCAATGTCAGTTGGTTCAGTTTATTTTTTGCCATTTTGCACTAGCTCAGAGCAGATCTGAGAGTTGCCACCTAGATTCTTGACATAGCTAAAGAAGGCTTTGTGATTTTCTTTAGAGTGTTTGGCAATTTTTCTTTCGAAACTGGCCTTGGAAGATTTTATGAGGGATCATAGTTTCTTGCTAATACTGATCAGGGATGTCTTTCCTTTTTGGGATTTTGCTCTATCATGTAATAGTTTCCTCCTTCTGTTGTATAGCTTATTTATGGCCAGGGACCACCAGACTGGTTTCCTCTTTTTGTAGGAGTAAGTCTTGGTTTTACTTGGGATGGCTCGATCCATACATTCCTGTAGGTGCTCATAGAATGCATTTGTAAAGGATTCTGTGCTTAGGGCAGCATTATCCTTTAGCAAGGGGGCTTTGAAACTTTCCACCTCGGTCTTGAGAAGTGTGAAGTTTGCTTTTGAAAAGTTTTTCACAGTGGTTTCCTTGACTGGGGATGGGGTCGGGATGTGGATGTCCAGTGTGATTAGTTTATGGTCTGATCTTACCAATGAGGGGTTACCTCTGGTGTGGAACACTGATCCCCCATGTTGGTGATGATCAGGTCCAATATGTTGTCACTTCTTCTGGGCGTGGTGACCAGTTGTTCCAGGGCATTTGAGTTTATAAACTCTAGGAAGCATTGGGCAAAGGAGTTTGTACTTGAGTAGTTTTCCCAGTCATTGTTTGAGTAGTTGAAATCACCCAGTATCATGGTGTTTGGTAGGCACTTTAACCTTCCTTTTACAGTCCAGCACTTGATCTAAGCTCTCAGTAAGCACTAATAAATGCTAACACTACACCCCCCTTTAATATACAGTGGTACAAGGCTTTTGAGTTTATAAACTCTAGGAAGCGTTGGGCAAAGGGGGAATAGCAAACTTGTTTACCATAGAACAAACTAGGTTAGCGGGATTGCAAGGAATGCCACAATGATTACCAGGGTTTATCATACAGTAATTCAGTTCCCTATTAGAAAACCGAAGATACATTCTTTCGAATGCATCTTGGTCGAACTCAAAAGCCTGAAACAGCAAAATATCAAAGGGGCTTTTAAGTGAATTCTTTCCTTGGAAAATAATTCGCTTGGCTGCTTCGTTACTTTGCCATTTTCGGCAATGTAGTGCGGTCTCGGAGTTGGTATATTTAAGTAGGGGGGTGTGGGGCACAGCCCCCCCCCCCACTTAATGTAATGGTTAAAGTGTTTTATTTATTTTTTTTTGTTGTTGGAACAGCGATTCTTTTCCCTAGGAAAAAGAATCACTGTTCTGACAGTTCAAAATTGTACATAGGGTTGATTAATCACTGTTAACTTTTTTAAGTGTTTGGTGATCTAATATAGACCCTAGTAATTCATATGGTCCAAACACAGTACAGGACAGTGCAGAGTATTGTGAAATCTCATTCCAGGCATTCTGTAGAAAAGTTGTACAAATGAGGAAATGTATGCATTGAATAGGGACACACAGATGAATTGTAGAAATGAACACAGGGAAAGAGGACAGGTGAAATATCATAATGTACAGCAGTTGAGGCATGTAACTGGAATACAGTTGTAGCAGGAACACTAATCACATATTGACATGGTACAGTACAGACTGCAAAGTGCAAATGTATATCATGCAACTGTCACCAAGGTGATATAACAACGGAGAAGATGTCTTTGTGAGATAAGCATCATGACATGAACAGTGGAGAGGACATCAATCAGGGATGAGGTTTGGGTGCATATTGTGAAGCTGTGCAAATTGATTTGCCTTAATAGGACTGTAATGTCAGTAGAGGTCTCTGACAAGTGGGACACAGTTATAGGCTCATGGACAACAGTAAAAGAAGCACACACAATCAAGGGCATTATCACAATAATATTACCAGTAATCCCATGTCTCTGTCACAACATATGTGATTCTGAGTGATCATACATGGTCATGGACAAACACACTTGTACAACTGTTATGACATATCAGCAATCTATGAGGGTAATCAAGCACACCTTTCTAACACTGCAACATCTGCTGGAGGTGTTAGGAGGGACACTGGTTTATAGTGTTGCCACCTTTTCAAATGCCCAAAGTGGGACATTTTTGGTACAAACATCAGATTTGCAGGGCAAAACATACCCACAGCCAGTACAAAGGACAGAACTTCACTTTTTTGCCTAAATAAAAGCTTATTCTTGTAGCATTTTAGTTGCTTATTCTGTTTCTTATAACATTTAGGTGTTTCAAATAGAGAATAACTGTTTTATGCAACTATTACATTAAATAAAGGAAATGATTTTGTCCTAAAATCTCAGGACATTTACCATTTTTACAATTTTTTTGCAGGACACAACTGCCCAAAGAGGGACTGTCCTTCGCAAAGTGGGACTGGTGGTAACCCTACTGGTATACCTATATGCAACATTATGATCACTAGAGGCTAGTTGACTGGCGTGTGTGACACACACACTCACACACACACACACACACACATATATATATATATATATATATATATATATATATATATATATATATATATATATATATATATATATATATATATATATATACATAGCGCAATCAACACTGTCATGCTTGTAACCCATGCTAGCAATGTTTTCAAACAGCACTGAATGTTATGTGTACTGAATGTTATGTGTGCATCACTAGAACAGGTATCACATGCATCTGGTATAACACCTTGATGAAGGTTCTGCACCATCAGACAGTAATGTTTATGCAACAAAAAGCATACCTAGGTTACTGAGATATAGCCAATAGGATGTCTGACAGCTCACTGTGGCAAAGGTGGTACACTTCAGTTACACATCAATGGAAGATGTGTAGGGAGGTACATGAAGAAGGGTGCATTGTACTCAGTTACTGGTGTGATAAAGGCTGTGAACTATGGAAGTATTATGGCTTTTGCTGTGGATGTCCTGCACATAATCAGTAGTTGTGTTACATGCAAGGGAGTAGTCACCACATGCTGATGGATGTTACACATACCATCTACCCAGGACACAGATCACATACCAAATGGTCTGCTTATAAGGTGAGATGTCTACATTATCCTTGAGTTGTGCATTTGTTTTCATAGCATAACAAATCTTCCCATGTTTTTGTTTCATCTTGTGTGTTGTCATGGCTTTGGCAACAACCTTTGGTGTGTGTTGAAACTGTATGGATAATATTAATATTATAATTGGATTAAATGATTGCCCACAATCTGTAGTCCTACAGACAGCTGTTTGGATGCAGTATATGTATGTCATTCTTGATGTCTGTGACTTAAATAATGGACAGAAAAGGGCCTAGTAGACAGCCCAGATGTCTGGACCTGATCACTGGACCTGAGATATTGGTAACTTCACACATTTCAACATATTTAGATGTCATGTATGTGATCCAGTGTTCTACCCACTTAGTGATATAAGTGTTTATGGCTACATCTGACAGTGTTGAGTGAATACCTCAGTGTGGATTTGTGTCAAATCCCTTAGCCTGGTCAATTTCCACAGGATGATAATGTTGTCATCATGCATGCCCTTGATGGCATCTTTGATGACATCTAACAGATGTAACAGACATGGATGTAGCATTAATTACTAACACATGTCTGTTGCACACAGCTGGAATATGACTAGTGCCCATTTAGAAAATGTCCATGATGACATGTTTGTCTACCTCACAGATGAGGAGAGTCAAGATGTGTCTATACATGCATGCATTAGGTGCTACCCCCCAACTCAGATGGATGGATGTTGATATACACCCTTCTATGGGAAAATGATCCTTGTGGATGGTGTGTTGAAGTGTGTATCCAACCATGTCAGGTTAGCATATGTTCAGAGTCACTCTATAGGCAATCTGTGATGTTGTCACAGCCCATTGATTCTGTGTGATAGGCCTGGATGAAGGTAAGACAGTACATGCTGCCTATCTTGATCTGGCCTATGGTTTGGACACAATCCCCCGCTCAAGTGTCACTGAGAAACTCTATCAACTGGGGATTAACCCTTACATCACTATATGATTAACCAACTGGCTCACCAGCATCTCCTACCCTGTCTTACCAATAACCAACTTCTAACACCGACACAGCATGTTTTTCGGCCTGGCCACAGCACCTCCATTGCACTCCTTTCCTTCCTTGAAACAATCAATAAAGGACATGACTCTGGTCACTTCGTATCCACTCTTCTCCTCGACCTCTCCAAAGCATTCAACACTATTTCCCATTCCTTACTCCTCACCAAACTCACTAAACTAAACCTGTCTCCTTCCTCCATCCAATGGTTCTCAAACAGGAAACAAGCAGTTAAATGGAATAAGGCCACCTCACCCTTCCTCAATACTACCACAGGTGTCCCACAAGGTTCCATTCTAGGCCCCTCTTATTCAACATATTCATTAATGATTTCCATCGAGTCATCCCCAACTCCAGTCTTATTCAATATGCTGACGACTCCTTTATAAACTCTTCCTCCCTCTCCCTCTCAAATCTTTCGCATGTTACCCAAACCGCATTCTCTGCAACTGAGCAATGGATGCTAGAAAACCATCTGGCTCTAAATGCCTCGAAAACTAAACTATTGCTTTTCAGCCCCACTAAAAGATCGCCTTTTGACAAACAGTCATTCATAATTACCTGTTAAAACAATAGTCCCCTTGAAATTGTGTCTGACTCAAAATTACTAGGAATAGTCATCGATAACCAGCTAAAATTTGACAAGCATCTATTAACCAACATCAAAAAACCCCATAAAAAAACTAGGTATGCTCTACCGCCACAGCCATTTAATTTCTCCCTCTATTAGAATCACACTAGCTAACACATACCTTATCCCATCCCTGTTATACAGGGCTACTATCCTTACCAATCTGCAATCCTCCCTTAAAAAAAAAACTCGCAGCCTGCTATAACAAAATATCCAAGTTTGCCTCTGGTCACAAGGCCTCTTCCCACCACTGTAACTCCCTTCACCAACTAAGTTGGCTAGAGCTACCCAACTTCTTCACTTATACCCAACTTAACCAAGCCCATAAACTCATCTATAAACTATCTCTCTGTCCCTCCCTAGCCAATACCTTTGAAATGCATATACCAAATTGACTCTTAAGATCCAATTCCCAAAACCTAATTAAACTATATAAACCATCATGCCTAGCTGGGAATCACCTGCGATCCTTCTCGCTAGCACGCCTCTGCAACTCTCTTCCTTCCTCCATCTGCACTACCTCTTGCCTTTCATCATTCAAAACATCATTACACTCATATCATGCATCACAATGGATATTCTCCTGCTCCCACCCTACCTAAGCTTATATAAACAGAAACTATATTGGTAGCCTATAGAAAGTAAATTGCATGCATAGAATATTATAGATGCACAAAAACTAACTGTCAGATGAATACCCTGAACTATACTTAAACTGCTAATTCACTAATAAAAATGTAACAGTACTACTGCCCTCAAATATAACAAAATATCCACACAAATGGTTCTACTCTACACCAAAATGCTATGCATTACCTCAGAAATTATTTTTCTCCTAATGATATGATATATTTCTGATTTTCATATGTCCAAACCATTAAAGTGTCACTCTTCTTCAGAATCTGAACTTTCAGTATCAACCTTGATGCTAATAATTTTACTTTTGACTCCCTATTAATCTCATAATAACGTATGCTTTTAAATTTAATGCTGTACTACTACTTTATTTCAGAAATTGTACTGTACACTCATTATCTACTTAGAAACTATAAGCATACCTTCAATGTTTTTCTGATATTTCTGTAATGTCTAAACAAAAACATTTTTTCTATGTAAAAAAAAAAAAAAACTTTTTTTCTATGTAAATTTTTTTTTCTCAATGTAAATTTCATTGTATCTTCTTGGAGCTTTTTTCCCCAGGACTCCATTGAAAGCAGGTTCCTTGGCCCAATGGACTATCCTGGTAAACTAACTGCAAATAAAATAAATAAATAAATAATATAACACATTCTGTGAAAGTTGGTGAATCAACGTCTACCATTAGAACTGTTACCACTGGCATACCCCAAGGATCTGTGCTTGAACCTTTACTGTTTGGAATTTATTTCTCAACAGTCCAGGCTAAAGTATATGGCCTTTGACTTACCATGTTTTCTGATTCTTGCATATCGGGTGCAATCACTGAGTCCACCAGTGATGATATCATACTGCAAGAGGGGCTAAAACAGACAAATGATTGGTGTCAAAGCCACACGGTCTACAAATAAATGCAAAATGTGTCATTATTTTCGCCTTCTGCAAAGTGGAATTCCTCATTAAGTACAGCATTGACAACACTATGCTTATGCTGAAACCCAGTGGTGCAAGACCTGGGAACACACATAGCACCTTCAGCCACCAAGTGTCCATAGTGGTATGGAAAGACTACATCATGCATCTCACATGTCAGGCCATTGTATTCAGATCTGAGGAAGATATATCAACAATGTACTTGAACCTCATCAGAACACTAATAGAGTATAATACTCCCTTTTAAATGTACCTCACCAGACACCTGCAACAGCTGGATAGACCACAGGGGTTTCTCAACAAGGAAATACATGCCCTCAAACCATGCCATGATGTATATGGGTAGACTGAAAGCCCTGTCACTCTAATATGTATTGTATAGGATGAGGTGACTTGTGCCTGGCCTATAGTCCAGTCTATTACACTGCCCTGATGGAATTATTGCACAGCTGCAATCAGCTATAGCTGATGACTTCAGCAGCTTCTGGTGAGATGAAGATGGTAATAGTCGTGTCCCACATGCTGGTGTAAAATGCTCTCACTAATGTTAAGCAATTGCACAAACATACACACATACCCCAGTTCACTGTGGTTAGAACATAACCCCTACCTAAGTACACCAATTAGAGAACTCTGTATTTAAGGCAAGCTCCACATCTCAAGTCTGACTTGGAGGGTATCAGACAACAGTTTATAATTGATGACATCATCAGTGTCTGGCAAGGAGACAATTTTAACAGCAGTGTCCCACATGCTGGTATAACATGCTGTCTGTAATGTCAAGCAAGTGCATGCATACACAAACACACACACACACACACACACACACACACACACACACACACACACACACACACACACACACACACACACACACACACACACACACACACACACACACACACACTTCTCCCAGTTGACTGCAGTAAGATCAGAACCCCTACCTATCTAGGTACACAGACTAGAGAACTCAGGGCTTTATACAAGTTCCACAACACAAGCCTGACTTTTACAAGGTTAGAGGACAACTTATAGTGGATGACAACAGCACTGAATTTTGGAGAGAATAATTCAGGAGTCCTGTATGAAATGGATGTGTGGACATGTGCAAGTGTCAGAATATTAGAAATCCATGGGATTGGAGTGGTAACTATAGGATATGCACATATGGTCCTCTGACTACATTCCCACACACACACACACACACACACACACACACACACACACACACACACACACACACACAGACACATCTCCTAGTTGACTGAAGTAAGAACAGAACCTCCACCTGTCTAAATACAGACTAGAAAACTCAGTACTTTATGCAAGTGCCACAGCACAAGTCTGACTTTTACAAGGCTGCAGGACAGCTTATAGTGGATGACATCAGCACTGGATGTTGGAGAGAAGATGTTTGGAGGCCTTCCTGAAATGGATCTGTAAGCATGTTCAACCGTCAAGATATTGCAAGTTATACATGTTACCAGATTAATGAGTGTGCAATGTGTAGCATTTGGTGGTTGTGTTGCAATGTGCAGGTATACTCTAAGAGATAGCATTACAAACTGCATGCAAACATGTGCCCACACTACTACTACTAGTGTTGGAAAATATGAATGCGTATTGTCATTTTAAAGATGTGCATGGCATATAACAGCATTTGTTATTCATTTATGAAGTTTAGTTGATATATTTGTGAACAAGTACTGAGAGACCAAGGTATAAGTGCATGGGTAGGAGGTGACAAATAGCTGCATTGCAAATATGTGACATTTTCTTAGATAGAGCCTTCATTTTCTTCTGTTTCCACATGTAGTTTCATGTCATGAACACTAAATGGACAGTAAACAGAAACAATATATGCTATTGTCCACTTTGCATAGCATACTGCCAAGCAGCAGGTTTGTGCAATGGTTGGCAAAGTGTTTGCGCATGTAAGATACACATTTCTACTGCTTTCCCTGTTTGTGAGTATTTAAGCAGTGTGAAAATACTACCCTCAATGCTAAAATTCTAAGAGTTCTCAGTATTGAGGGTATGAAACACATCTGCAGGTTAGCTGACTCTGTGGCAGCAGGTGTAATTGCATTGACAAGTTTCTTTTTGAGCCCAGATGATATAGGGTTCAAATTCAGGTGTATGTAATACCTTTAAATAAATAGTGATAATGCAATGGAATTATACTTTATACTACATTTACAGTGTGTTACTGTGCGTTGGCAAAGCACAGCTTGCTTAAGTGGCATTGTGTGTTGGCAACCACATCAAGAAAGAGACATTCACTGTCACTTGGCATTGGTGAGCAATGCCAAACTCCACACAAACACACAGGCCAAAAAGTGAAGAGCTCAATTTTTTTGGTACTTATGTGTGTTGTGTTATTCTATTTTTTGACCAGATTATAGAGGTGAAATGGGATAGATAGGAAAGTGGTGAAATGAGGGACCAAGCAGGGGGTAGAACAAAGGGTAAGCAATATAGGAATGTACAGGAGGGAGGTAGGAAAGAACCATAGCTATCCATTTCTTCAACCATGTAAAATGAAAATATGTACAGAATATTAGCTGAATTTGGACTGTCACCTCCACAAAGAAGGGCGACAACAGCACAGTCAAGTTGCATAGCCAACTGGACCAAATCAAGTGTATCAAAAAGATACATGGGCAAAATGGAGGTCTATGTATGGGACGATACTTTTTGTGGGACAGATGCCCATTTATTTATTTTTTACTTCAGTAAGAGAGGAATGCTGGGTAAGGTGTGTTGGTATTTATGGGTCAGGTAAATTGAGTACACGAGGAAGCAAATGCAAACAAACAGGACAAGCAAGACAAGACACAAGGGTGGTAAGGGCGACCAAAGTTTGGGGACACCATGAATAATGTGAGAGAGGGGACAATGTAATCTCATGCCCATAAAACATTGGGACAATGAGAATCTAGACCTCACCCGCAGGACTATCATCACAGTCCCCTTACTCCACTGGCTGCTAGAGTGTTTGACATCTTCTCCTCCTTTGGGCCATGAGGGAGAGTAGCCTTTCCATCCAGCAATCAATGGTGCTGTGCATGACCCTATGCAACAATCCTGGCATCTCCTGGTGGGTGATGAAATCCCCACCTCCACCAGTACTCCCAGAGGGTACCACAGTACCAGCTGCTGGAGTAGTGCTACCTGAGGCTGCAGGTAGTACAGTGAGAGCAGAGGCAGTACTGCCAGGTTGGGTCTCAGATGTGTTAGGTATCGTTGCTGTAGCCAGTGGAGCAGGGGAAGGCTGACTCACTGGGGTTGGCCTACCTCACTGTGCTGTGAAGCATTTAGTGATTTGTTACAGATGAATGACATGGAGACATTTTGATGACACATAATAGAAAATAAAAAAGAGATACAATTATACAATCTTATTTTATTTATTTATTTTATTTATTTTATACCATCTTATTTTATTTATGTGACGTATAATGCATTATCTCAATAATACAACTATTTTATCTCAAGTATTTCATTTCAGTATACATCCTAACAACTGCAAACTATAATTATGGATTTCACAAAGTAATCCTTGCAATGTGCATATATTACTTATGTGCTTGGTCCAGTTATACATATTACAGTTAAAAACAGGACCTTTTTGCCACTTATATAGATTTTAATGTATGTAATATTATTAAAGATTTGCAGTATTGTAAAGTTATTACTTATGGTATTTGAACCCATAACCTCTGAACTGCAGTCTTACACTTGTCTTCTAAAGTTTGTCTGTGCTACAGACACATTCATGCATACTTGCTTTTACAGTTAGGATATGCATGCTTACTTTACTGCTACAGTATAGAAAACAAAAACATTTTTTTCTTTAGCTTTTAAAGCTACAATAATACTTCTCTTGTGCTGCATACATACCACTTGCTTCCCTCAGTCTCTCCAGATGATCAGCATGAACCTGCCTATTTGCCACAATTTCAGAGTTAGCTGTGAATAGAAAAGAAAAGAACAGAGGAGGATTATGCATACCAGTCTTGCCTATATTTAGCTTTCTATGTATTGTAGATTCTCTTTATTAGCAGACTTACACAACTGCATGATGTCTCTAGTTTGAAATTCATCCAACCACTGGTTGAATGCATCACTCTTGCCCCTTTTTAGGTCAATAAAATGGTGCCTACACTGTTCTCCAGTGTGTGGGATGCCAGCCACACTGGATACAGCCTTGATCCGACTATTCCAAGCCTTAGACTTGTAGTGGAGCCAGAATAGTTCTCTTGTAGAAGCCTTTGACTGCCACACTTTACCAGGAGTCCAATAAATATTCTAGACTCCTGAATACCCCAACTCTGCACCCTACATTAGGCACCTTCCCTTCTAACACCAGACATGCCTAATCCCAAAGCAATAGCAAATAATGATTTCCCACCAATTACTGTTATTGTAATTACTGCTAGTGTGCAAACCAGAAGAATGATGCCAACTGCATTTGGACAATGTTAAGCAGAGAGCAACAGTGGGCAATGGAGAGGAAAGCATTTTTTTTTAAATTGGAAGGTTAATCTGACACTTGACATTAGTTGAGAGGTGTCTGCTGCTGTAACTGTTGGGTAATGTAATTTTGCTGACATTCACTTTTGGCATGAATGTCTTGACCTTACACATGTTTGTTTGGCTTTATACACTACAAAATTTATTTTTACAGTGTGGGATTAAAACCTATGCATAAAGGACAAAACCTTTTTATCCACAGTGTTGATTTCCCATCTTTGCCACATAAGAAGTGCTTCTCAGACATATTCATAAATCATTCACAACTACAGATGACAGATTGAGGTGATAACTATATATATATATATATATATATATATATATATATATATATATATATATATATAGGTTTACTATCACAATGCCGACGTGCACTTGCACGGCTATGAAGTATTCGAACAACAGATGTTCGAATACTTCATATTTCGACAGGTGATGTGAGCGAACGTTACCATTGTGAATGGACTGTGCATTCGCAATTCTAACGTTTGCTCATGTGAGGGGATCTACTACCTCTCTGTACTTATTTTGTATTAATTATTGTATCTACCTCTCTGTACTTATTTAGTATTCATGAATTATTAATGTGTGATTTAATACCTGCTGTTGTCTTGTTCATGTAAATTATCTTAACTGTCATGTATCATTTGGAGCTTTTCTCCCTGGGCCTCCACTAAAAATGGGCTTCTGATCCAGTTGGACTTTCCCAATAAATAAATAAATATTACAGACAGCCCAGCAATGCACACACAAGAGTCCTAACACCCATATCACAAACTAAATAAGTACAGTGCGGTTAGGGAAATACATCCCTTTCCTCACTGTAGTGCGATCTCGGAGTTGGAATATTAAGGTGGGGGGGTGTGGGGGGTGCAGCCCCCCACAGGGGGGTGCAGGGGGGCTTGCCCCCCTGCATAACTGTGAGTTTAGGCTAGGTAGGTAGGTAGTTACGGGACGGGTGGGAGTGCTGTGTATTGCCGTAAATGTCGCGAGTGACATTTTCGACAATACACAGCTGTTTTCGACTTTAGGTTAATTCGGAAATGTTCATTTCCGATGTATAAATTCGAAAATGCAGACACATTTTTTTCTGATTTTCGAATTTATGATAGTAAACCATATATATATATATATATATATATATATATATATATATATATATATATATGTGTGTGTGTGTGTGTGTGTGTGTGTGTGTGTGATTTGACAAGGTCCTTGTATATACTTTAATTTGTGTATGTGTCTTATTTAAGTGTGAAGGCCATTCAAGTCCAGATAGCAGAATTATACTTACAGAAACTTAGTAAACAGTATACCCTTAGTCATACATCTGAACCTTCAAAACACAGTAAGGGTGTTGTAGCCCTCACTATTATAAATCATATCATTTCCACTATTTATAATTATGTATAAAGTGTTAAAAGTGATATTTAATATAATGTGAAGAAGAACAACAGTAAACATGTCTAGAATTTCCTGTATTAGTACCCAGGACCATGTGTATAGCAGCCCTACACTTACACCTGTTGCCACGGGAATATTTAAATAACACTCATATATTTTCCTATTCATTTCTATAAACTAGACTGCCACAACAGTAATAATATGTTGCACCTCCTGTATTAGAACTTAGGACCATCTGTATTACAGCCTTACACTTGCACCTGCTGCCACAGAAAAGGTTATATAAGAATTGTATAATTCCCTATTCATTCTTAAATTGTGTGTTAGCTGCCACACAGTGCTGCTTAGTGTGTTTGTGTGGTGACCAGCAGAATTAATGAAATGTATCTGTTTTGAAATTGTTGACTGTTTGTATGCTGTCTGCTGGTGTTCGATGGCTGCAGGTATTGGAGAAGCTTGCTAAACACTGCACAATGTTTAATTGTGTTACACGATAGAAAGCAAAAACTGTAACAATGTATCATTTGTGATGTTTACACTATCTATGCCCTGAATGCAGGTGTTCTGTCTGCTTCCTGTATGGGCCACCATTTCAGATTTACACACTGCTAAGCATCGCACAAACAAGATAAGTACAGGTAAACCTGACATTCATTGTGTTTCTCTGTTTCCATTGCTTGCAGTAAGCTGCACATAGTACAAACACTGACATTTAAAAAAGGGAAAATTAGGTGAAATGAAGAAAAGAAATGTAAATAAACAATGCTACCAAATTTATGTTAATACACATGAAATATTTTTACACAGGTATGAATTTGAACTCTCACTCTAATGAACCTTCAAAACACATTAAGAATGTATTATCCCTCTTTGCCACACAAACATATTTGCAGCAGAGAACTAAAATCATTATGCATACAACCAACTGCAACATCATCCACAGTACTAACATATGACAGTTGTTTGTACATGTATTAATTTCAGATGTAGTGCAATGAGTGATCACTCAATCATTTATGACTATTGCTTGCATAAATGCAACTCTGTCTTATCTCATTGTGTTTGTTGCTCGTTCTTGTCTTATCTGACCAGTAATCTGAGTCATGCAGTCTGTAAGGCATTCTGCATCATTGTCCTTAAAATGTGTGAGGATATTAAATGGCAATAATATACAGTTGTCAAGAAATGAATGGGAGATTGGATGTTACTGAAAAGAAACTGTGAAATGTGTGTTGCTTACTTACATTTAAAACCTTGATACAATTACTGCTACACTTCCTAAGTTTCATCTGGCTAACACACCCACTGGAGGTAGGGAAGGCTGAACTGCTGCTGTGTTTTCCTTTTCCCTACCAGTAATCATTGAAAGTTGCAATCAATTAGGAAAAATCTCTAACAGAGTGCCTGCACTATGTTTACGTCTGTGATATGGAGCCAAGTATTTGTGATTCAACAATGCTAATGTCACACCTCATCTGCATTTTCGCCATGCTCACAGCCTTGAGTATACACTATAAAAAGGGAACCATGTAGCTAGGGAACCTGAAGGTGAGTAGAATTATTTATGTGGATAACACAGAAGAAGATATTACTTTGGGATTTATCTGCACAGAAGTCTACTGATTTTGATAAGGTATGCTTGCATTTTTCAGCTATATACCGGTTATGCTGAAATGCCAGTAAGAAAAATCTGTGAATACGTACATATGCATTAATAAATGCTCTTTTTACCTGTAGGCATTTCTTAGAAGTGTACTGGTGGCATAGGGATGTTTGTCAAGGCATTTTACTTTCTCAGATGCACAACTTTATTAACTGCCATCACATGTGCTAATGTTACAACTGTTTTTTCTCTTTACACTCGTTTATCATTATTTCAGTGAAATGTAACTGTCCTATCTATATTGTCAATGACGCAGGGGTGATAGCCTTCTAGGATGGCCCATACACACCTCTAGGGAAGTGCTGGCCATAGGTAGATGTGACTGGCAATTGTGTAAAATTAAACGTTCTGTAGTAAACATGTACACATGTTTCAGGGACAGTTATTTGATAACACTTTTAGCATTTCACTGATGGTTTGTTAGCAAATGTGTGATTTGCCCATTATTATGGGGGTGAAGGAGACATTTCTTTGTTGTCACAAACAAGGTTTGCTATTGTTACTGTCCTTGTTTTGGATCCAACCTTGCTTTGTGTATGACTGTAATATGTTAGAACCACACAAATCTTTTTTTTTTTTTTATATATTTGAATATCTTGACTGTTTTATGTTTCTCCAGAGGGTAATACTGAAATACTACCTTCTATGTGTTATATCAAAGCAGGACTTTTATTTATGTGATACTTATGAATATTGTCCTTCTTTTGTGGTTCATGTTCCTAAGGATCATGGAACCCAGGTGTCCAAACATTTGTAAACCCCCCTTCAATGACCCTGAGAATGAAGTAATTGTGGAAGCATTTAGGTAACATGTGCCTTTCTGATTGAGAGAGGACATGGGGATATGTCTGGCAGAATGCAAATTTGGCAGCAGATAGGGGCTGATGTGAATGCAGTAGGTAGCCAGAGCAGGGCATATGATCAGGTGTGCCATAGGGCCACTGACATGATTTCATCAGCCTGGAGGAGAACAGCTGCAGTTGTCCATGAACAGATGGCTACTGGGGGGGGGAGCTGCAACAGCACCACCACTGACAAGAAATGACGAGTTTCTGTCTACTGTCAGGGATTCAGAGAGCTCACTGGAAAGTGCACAACAGCATGTCACTGATGCTGGTGCTGCTGTTTCAGGGAGGACAGGTATGTACCAGGAGAAGCTTACAGGTAGGCTTACCTATCTCAGTTGTTAAATACTTCATGCATAGTAAAATATTGGCAACAATAATTAAGTTCTGTTTAACATTGCATTTCTTTTGGGGGGGAGAATAGTTGTAGACTAATACAGTTAAAAACACATTCTGGTTGATTACACATGGGCTTGGGGTGGATGTGTCATGCAAGGTCTTGTTAAATGTATCATTAATGGACATATATAGGGCAAACAGTTTTAACCCCCTGTGTTACTGCATTACATTTATTTTGGGGGGGAATAGTTATAGACTAATACAGTTAACAGCACATTCTGGTTGATTACACATGGGCTTGGGGTGGATGTGTCATGCAAGGTCTTGTTAAATGTATCATGAATGGACATGTATAGGGCAAACAGTTTTAACCCCCTGTGTTACTGTTCATTGGGATGATGGCGTCCTTATCTTTTGCTTAACTTCTTCCAGGACCATCCTGTACAGTGAGCCAACAATCATCTGCACATGTTAAGCCAAACATTTTTATGTCAGTACTGATGATCAGTTCAAAGAAATATTTAGTTTGTGATGTGGGTGTTAGGACTCTTGTGTGTGCATTGCTGGGCTGTCTGTAATATTTATTTATTTATTGGGAAAGTCCAACTGGATCAGAAGCCCATTTTTAGTGGAGGCCCAGGGAGAAAAGCTCCAAATGATACATGACAGTTAAGATAATTTACATGAACAAGACAACAGCAGGTATTAAATCACACATTAATAATTCATGAATACTAAATAAGTACAGAGAGGTAGATACAATAATGAATACAAAATAAGTACAGAGAGGTAGTAGTGACACCACTGTTAGTCTGTTAGCCTGTAATAGACTATAATAGTGTAGTGTAGGTTCATAGGTTCATATGTGTGTACTAGTCTAATGGCCCTGGAGCCTTTACAATCCTAGCCCACAGAAGTGCCCTGACATCATGCCGCCTGACATTAGTCTCCAGTGCCTCTATCAAGTAGAGCCACTGGAGTGATCCGTGGGGTGAACTTTCTATTTTCCATCCACTCATCAAGATTTCTCTTGAAAAGGGCCAGTGAGGTGCTCTGCTTGACATGTATGGGAAGTCTATTCCAAAGCATGGGTAGTCTTTGGTTTATGAACCTGTCCCTCCAGCATGTTCTGTTGATTGTGGTAATGAAGTTGAGGTCTCTGGAGCATATGGTGCAGAGGGATTGGGATTTCTTTAGATGTAGTCTTTCTAACAGTGCTGGGTCAGACATGACTTTGTAAGTCAAGCAGAGATTGCCTCTTAGTAGACAATATGAGACAGAGAATCGCTGGAGTTTTTTGAGTCTGTCCATGTAGGACATGTGTTTAAGGCCTAGGATCCTCTTTGTGAGATACTTTTGTGGCCTTTCCAGCTGTTGCATGTGTCTAGTGAGGTACATGTCAAATGGGGCATTATATTTGATGATTGGCCTAATGAGGGAATAGTAGAGAGACATGATGACCTCTTTCTTCCTGGATGCAAAACCCTTGATAATGAGATGTGCCACATAGAAGGACTTTCTGACCACAGTGGCAATGTTCTGGTTGAAGTAGAGGTTGCTGTCAACCTGTGTCCCCAGATCTCTTATAATGGCTTCAGTGTTCAGTGGGCTCCCATCAATGTGGTAATTAGTGGGAACTGAATTTTCCCAAAGGAGATGCCGATGCATTTTTTGGCATTGAGCTTAAGGCCATGGCTTTGACACCAGTCATTGGTCTCAGTGAGGCCTTTCTGTAGGATGTCTACATAACTTGGGGAGTAAATAATGGCTCCCAGCTTGCAGTTGTCTGTGAACTTGGTCAGCCAGAGTCCCTCCATGTTGGCCTGGACTTCTGAGAAGTAGATGCCAAACAGGACAGGACCCAGGACAGATCCCTGTGGCACTCCACTTGTGACTGGTCAGTAGTCTGAATTGGAGTTCTCTACTTTCACACTATGGGTTATTTCTGTGAGGCAATTTGCAACCCACCAAGTGATATAGGGTTTGATGCCTAGTTTGATGAGTTTATCAATAATTCCTGAGTGGGGAATGGTATCAAAGGCCTTGCCCAGATCAAGGTAGGCTGTATGAACTGCCTTTCCCTCATCCACAGCTCTGGTGACTGACTCAAAGAAGTCAAACAGGTTGAGCAGGCATGATCTACCTTTCACAAAACCAAATTGCATGGGATCTAGAGTTTGCAGATTCCCTATATCCTTGTTAATTAGGTCCATGATGATGTGCTCCATAGCCTTACATATCAGACTCATCAGGCTAATGGGGCAATAATTCCCAGGGTCTGTAGTCACTCCACCTTTATGGAGAGGGATGACTGTAGCAGTGCACCATTCAGTAGGGACAAAGCCTGAGGTGAGGCTGTGATTGAACAGGGCACACAGATGTGGTGCCAGTTCACTTTGTAGTCTATGTAGAACACATCCAGGGATATTGTCGGGTCCCATGGAAGCTGTATTCCTGGCCTTGGACAATGCAGCTTTATTCTGCGCTGCAGTAATGCTGGGTGCCTGCTATTCCTCTGGTATTGTGATTGGTCCTTTAAGGGGGGGAGAAGGGTAAAGTTGGCACTGAATCTGTCGGCCAGTATGTTGGCAATATCTGTTGGCTCAGTATAGGAGGTACCATTGTGCAGTAACTTAGAGCGAACCTGGGTATTGCTGTGGAGATTCTTGATATAACTATAGAAGGCTTTGTGGTTGTTTTTAGTGTCTGCCACAATTCTGCCTTCATAGCTGGCTTTAGAGGTTTTGATGAAGGATCTCAACTTTTTGTTGAGGCTAATAAGGGAGTTTTTCCAATCTTGTGACTTCACATTTTTCTGCAACAGTTTCTTCCTTCTGTTGTAGAGTTTATTAATGCCAGGGGGCCACCAGGTTTGCTTCCTTTTTTTTGGAGGAGAGCATCTTGGTTATGGCTAGTTCCATGCATTTATGTAGATGGTTGTACAGTGCATTGGTGCATGTTTCGGCAGTCATGCATCTATTTTCCATTGACATGGGTGCCATGAAGTTAGCCACCTCTGTTTTTAGGAGCCCAAAGTCAGCTTTGGGGAAGTTTTTCATGGTGGTTACCTTTGAGGAGGGTGTGAGTGAGATGTGGGTTTCCATGGTGATTAGTTTGTGGTCAGATCTAACCAGGGAGGAATTGACTATTGATATAGAGCAACAGTTGCCCATGTTAGTAATAACCAAGTCAAGTAGTTTGCTTCCTCTAGTGGGGGTAAGAATGAGCTGGTCCAGGGCATTGGAACTGATGAATTCCAGGAAGCACTGGGCCAGTGTATTGGTGCATGAGTAGTTTTCCCAGTTGATGGAGGGGTAGTTGAGTTCACCTAGTATGAGAGCTTTGGGTTGGACCCTAATAGTTTCCATGGAGTGAGAGTCTTGGGAGATGGTTGGGGACCTATAGAAAGCTACAACCTGAATCACCATCTTACCCAATGTTAGTTGTATCTGAAGTATCTCAGATGCATTATGCTGGGCTACTAGTCTGGAGGTGTGCATATCCTTTATGAATATGGAGACACCTCCACCTTTGGTGCTTCGATCCATGTTCTGGGGCTGTAAGGTGTGGAATGAGTTATAGCCTGGTAGCACAGGGGTGCTGTCTGGTGCTTTAAACCAGGTCTCTGTTATAGCACAAATGTCAATGTTCTCCATTTTGAGGAGTGCTTCGAGCAAGTGCATCTTGTGATTTAGACTTCTAGCATTGAGCAGCATGACCCTCATATTGCATTTATTTTATAGCTGTAACAGTGGTAATTTGGTCTTTGAAACATTGCCTAAAAAAGGCACTATATGGGTGGCAAGAGCCTTAGCCAGTATCCAGAAATCCAGGTGTAACAGATGCAGGCCATCTCTGGCAAAGCATTGAGGTCTGTCAGCCATGTCATTCCAAGCAGACAGATACTGGATCCCCTTAGAATGACACCAGAAACTTAGCCAATTGTTGAAGTCAATCATTTTCTGCTTGTACTGCGGTATCATTCTGGGTGATGGGAGGATGCTGCTCAGGGCTAGGGTCATACCTGCCTGGGCCATATAATCAGAGAGCTCCTCCATGTTTCTTTTCATGTAGTCTAAGGTAGGTGCGTCTCAGGGCATTCACACCCACATGGACAGTGACAGAATCATACATGTACTTGTTTTGGAGTGACCTGAGGGTGTGTGTTATGTGTCAGATTCTGGCACCTGATAGACAGCTGACTGTTACCTTCTCCTTATTCAGCCTAGTGTGTGGGACATCAGTGTGCCTCAATATTGAGTCACCTGTGATTAGTGTATTGAGCAAGCTGTTTTGCCTTAGAGGCTTAGGTTGAGGTGCACACTGTGTAGGTGAGCTATGTATCTTGTGGTTTGTGCTGTGTTGTGGTGGTCGAGTGCATTTCTGCCTTGGAGGTCTCTGTTGTTTGGGTAGATTTCTATTGAGAGCCTCTGCAAAGGTGGGTGTGTGGTTTGTGTTTTTATGTGAGAGTTATGATAGTGGGTATTCTAGAGGGCTATGTGTTGCATGTGGTGTGGTGCAAGTGTTGACCTTCTCCTCTTGACCAGCTCTTCCGGTCTTGGCTTGAGAGTGCATGGCTTCCAATTTGGATATATAAATGCATCTATCACAAGTCTGAGTGCTGGGAGGTAAGTGGAGGAAAGGGTTGTCTGTGTACATGAGGCAGTTGCTACACTGCCTCAGAATGCCCAAGTTCACCAGGTTAACAGGAGAAAGCAGGTATTAAAATTTTTCCTGTGTTTATTGCTTATTATCACAGGTGATCCTGACAGTGGAAGTGTGGGCCTCTTATCACCTGATGTCAGTGTATCAACAGACTCTGATGATGATAATGGCCAAACAGAGGCACAGTCAAGGGGTACAGAGGTTGAATCTGACACTGAGGTTGACATTCAGTCATCCCCTATAATTCCATCGGACACAACCTGTAGGCCTACACCAACCCATTCCAGTGACCCCTTATATATTGGACAGGTAGAGGGTGAGACACTCAACCAGGGTAGTGTGGTTACTGTGGCTTCAGTGCCTGTTGACTCTGCCCATAGCCAAAGTGTGGCAAGGTGCTATGCAGGAGGGTTGTTAGAGGTGCCCAGAGGAGGCCTGCTGTCCATCCTCCCCCTGATCCAGGTGTAATCTTCCCATGCTACTCAAAGTATATTTAAGACCATCATGGAGGCAAAGACACATTCCAATAGATCCTCCAGAGAAAGGCTTAGTGTTGTAGATGTGGCACAGGCTGACATGTATGAGTGCCTCCCTGTGTTGCCAATTCAATGGATTGGATGAATGACACTTTGGAACGGGCGATGTCTGTGATGGAATATCTGCTGGGAGGAGTCGGCATCCATGTGGACATAGGTCAACCACATCATATGATGTTAGCTGATGTGGCCATGCCCGATCATGCTCCATAGTGGCACTATGTCCACTGCTCCTTCAGTGGTTGAGGTGTCCACACCCAGATGTGCCAAGTGATGGGGTCATAGTTCTGGGCATCTTTGTAAGGGTGGGAGCATACAGTAGACATCAGTCATGTTCAGATAGCAGCAGTGCATCTGAATTTGGGTGTGGACATGCCAGTGCAGCACCTGCACAGCCAGTTCATGTGGTCGGGTACAACATCAATGAACTGACATCTCTACCATGCACAGCTCACACCTGTACAGCTTACCAAGATGTACAGCTTCTTGCAGACACTAACACACCATTTGTACCTAGATGACCCATTCAGACACACACACAATAGTTACATGGTTCAGCCATGAAGCTTAAAGCACATTCTGTCTCAATGGCCGTTTGTTACTTTATCCAAAGGTCTGCCTGCTTCTCTTTCTTACTCACACTTACTCATAGGATCATAGGAGCATAGGAGGTTATTAGGCTATCAACCCAGAGGTCATTTCAAGCCTAGCCATTTCATCCTTATGTAATACCATAGATACTCTAGTGAATACCAAGTCTTGTATTTATTGATGACTGCCTATGTCCAGGAGGGTTGTGGGCACTATCCCCAGTAAGAATTTACAGTGTCCCATCCACTCATCCAGGTTCCTTTTGAACAGTGTCATAGAGATGCTCTGCTTCACATGAATTGGCAGCCTATTCCAAAGATTTGGCAGCCTTACCTTTTGAGTTAGCCTAAGCTTCCTGCCCCCCCCCCCAGACAATACCCTTTGTAAGTGATGATAATTGTGCCATATCCTTGTTTTCTATCTTTTGGAGTCAAGGATACATAAGCTTTGTGTCTGATGCTCAGGGTGCATAGCAGACTTAGTGCTTAGTATATCTGTGTTTGTGATGCTGTTTGCTAATTGTATTTTTGACATATTTTGGTCTTATAAAGTTAGTATTTTTAAGAATATTCTGAGGGTTGTGAAGTCTGAAACTGAATTGTGTCTCATTACTTTCTAACTTCTCTTTTTATTGATTTTCCAGTACAAAAGTATGAGGCCAGACTGAGGACAATTGGTGACCATCAGTACTTTTGCGAGGTATTAATGTGTGACTCTTTTATGCCTGAGGCCTATTATTTGATAGAGGACATGTATTCACATAGGTCTCTACTGTCACATGTTAAAGTCATTGCTGTAGAAATCACCCACCTTTTACTTACTTACAGTACCAAGTAACAACTTGTAAGGATATGCCATTCATTGGTATTATCACACAATTCTGTTTTAACACTCCAGGTTCAACACTTACTTTGTAAATCCAGCAGTTGCTACAGTTTTAGCTCAGGGCTGAGTCTATTTGATGCTAGGAGTACACAGCCATTGCATTGGTAGGTAAATGTGGAGCGTTGCCTGGCATCAATTTTGCTATATGCATGTGCAAAGGATGAACGTTTTACCCCCTTAGCTGGTGAGTGAGTGTCCTATGAGTTGCCTCTTAGCCAATGCAAGGGCATATTGAGCAGGCCAACATCTGCCTATACCCACAGCAGCTGCTGGCTCCCCCTCTGACTCCTCATCTGCATGTGGCTGTTGTGACCTTGCCATTGGTGGTGGGATGTGTGCCCCTTCCCCTTGTTGATTCTGCTGAAGCTGTTTTCTCAGGATGATGTTGTGTAGCATGGCACAGACAATGAATATTTCAGTACACATACAAGGATTGTACTGTAGGGCTCCTCTAGATGTATCTAGGTACCAGAACAGTGACTTCAGCAGCCCAGATATATGCTCTATGATATTTCTGGTTTGAACATTTGCCTCATTATGGCATACTTTAGCAGGTGTGTGTCCATTTCTGGTGGGTGTCATCAACAATGTTTCCAGTGCATAACCTGCACCCCCCACCCCCATAAATGACTCTGTGGGATATCAAACCTAGTGAACAGCTGATACAGATCGGAGGTGTGTCAGATATGTGAGTCGTGGCAACTGCCTGGGTTGCCAGCACATACAATGTAGAACATTTCCTTAATATTACACATGACGTGGCAGCTAATGGAGTGGAAGCCCTTTCTATTTAAGGAGACCCTTCCATGCCCCCCAGGCGGTGTCTTGATTTCTATGTGTGTACAATTTATGGCACCCAGTACTTCAGGATAGTGTGCTACTAGGTAGAATTTCTGCATGTTTGTGGCCCTGTCCTCAGGAGTACAAGTAAAATATATGTGGTCACTGGCATGCTAGAGTATAGCATTCAGAAACTGATGGAAGATCCTTGATGCTGATGCCTGTGACATCCCCCTGTTGGGCTCTGAAATGTTCCTGTAGCTAAAATCTTAAGTGCTATAGATACCTTTGTTTCCACTGGTATTGGTTCCCCTCAGTTTGCCTTGGGTCTGAGTTGAGGATAACAGAGGTTGCAGGGTTCCTGTAGTGTGTCTCTATCTACCCTGTAGTGCTCTACAATTTCCATGCCATGCAGATTGTGATAAGTTAACTGGGGTCTGAAAACTCTTCTCCTTCTTGGCCTTGGTCTATTAGCACCACCAGTAGCAGCATAGACTTCAGCCGGTTGCACATGCACATAAATTAAAGCAATAGAAATCTCTAACATTCTTTCTGTGTAGACTCCTTTCTGCAGCTGTATTCCAGTCAGTTTTTGAATTCGTAGGGAAAACCAGCACTAAGTCTACACCGTTGCTTTATAGCTTGTTGAATAGCTCTTCTATCTTGGACTGATTGATTAGCATACAATTCAGCTGCTTATGCTGTAATTAGCATGCCACAGTGTTTACTGTGGTTACACAGCTCTACACACCATATAGAGCCACTTATCTGAATACAAAACAGTGTGCTACCATGTACGCATTGCAGTGCGATGTGCACATGGCGTTAGCAGGCCACGTGGAGTTTATTGAATCTGTCCCATGTTAATAATCATTTATTACCATTTTTGAAAACAGGTTAGATAACCTCCAAATCCACAGATATTCATCTGACATGAATATCGACCACTGCAGATGACAGTTACCAACTCCCATGGCTGCAAACTATTTTAAAGTGCAAGGCATCACTTTTCCCTGGGTTACTGCTGAGGTGACCACTACAAATAACTTGCAGTCTTCCTAAAATAAACATGATGCTTGAAAGAATAGCAGTCCAAATATTACATGTTCAGAGAGTTAAAGTACAAACACATGTGTTCTGTTAAAGTCAGTGAAATAGGAAGAGCTTAATTTAAATTTGGTAGCTTAGAATAAATGACATTTTTTTCATTTAAGTTATACATGTGAGTATGAAATGAAAACTCCTTCATGTGAAGCATGACCTTACTGCATTGGGTTCCAACTCTTAAATGTTAATGAAAGGACATGTGCACTTTATAATGTAGAAGAGTGAAAAGGATGAAAGCTGTGATTTGTTTTGTCCTGGACTCCATCACAGTTTGGATGACTTATACTAGGGAGACTTAAACTGCTGGATACCTAAAGAGTGTGCAGCAATACCACATATTAAACTAGATATTTGGAAACAGCTATGATGCACTAACTACTCGGCCTTAATATATGTATATATGTACACCTATGAAAATCAAAATAAATACAAGGCAGGAGAGACAAGCAAACATATCAGAAAAAGGAATTTTCTACAAAAAACAGGTACACCTAAGAACTTTATTTGGTTGTCTATCAGTAATAGGAAAAATGTACTTCTGCTTTATCTTCCCAGCACAATTATTGAATACATTTAATTTTTTTTTTACTTCTGGCCCTGTACTAACCCTGATCAACCTAGATTTGTTGTTTTGGTAATTCATGGGCAGAACAGAGGAGAAGCCCAACAAATCTATGACCAAGTCTGTAATGCTTTCTCTCACTCTTCTAGTATGGGTACTTTTTAAGTGTTTTACTATTTATTTTTGTTGAAGTAAATAAACTTGGCATTTCTCTATTTTAAGAAAAATAAATAAATACCCAAAAGCCTACCAAGGGAGTGACAGCAGCATTCTAGCCGGATGCATGAATTGCCTGTGCATAAGGCCAGCTCTGAAAATGTACCACGAGTATTGTTTGTACTTATGTTCCATCTACTTTATGCATCATCTTTGCACTATGATACTTAACTGCAGCATACCAAACTAAGGCACATCAGCGAATCATATTTTGCGTCGCTGTGCAGTTCAAATGTACCCTACTAATACTTTTTCAGCTTGGCTATGAGTATTTCAACATTATAGTCTTACTATAAGAAATGAGTATGTGTGTAGCTTTGAAAAAGTATATCTTGCAAGAAGGAATAAATATAAAACATTGCAATATGACAAGGTGAAGAAATTTAATCTGAAAGGATAGTTTCATTTCATGCCCTAGGGCATTGTATTTTATCAGGAGCTTGAACAAAATTAGACTAATCTCACAAAAAGATTTAATTACTTGATAACCGAAAAATAGATTTCACACAATTAATAAGAATAGTTGTTAAGACAAAAGTTGTTTCATAAAACATTCTAGAAAGGACAGTGCTCTGGGGAAAAGATCAGATATATTGTTTTGTAAAATGTATTAACTAATAAAAGAAGTAAATTCTTAGTATTCATTGTCAAAGCAGATACATCATATAGAAATCAAACTATGCAACACAGGTGTAGTAATGTCACAGTATAGTAGTAAAGGACTACAAATATGAGTTACAAACAGAGGCAGATCAGAGTTAAAATATATGTAACTCAAAATCAAATCATTGGTGACATGCACATACTAAATTATGAATATTAATACAGACTTGTCCTTTCATGTAAAACAATGTTCTGAAATACTCTGACCTACTTATAACTATGCCTTACCTAAAATGTGAATCTTTAATACTACTGGTAGACATGTACGTATTTTGTTTAGAGAACATATTTTATGAAAATTGCTACTTATCCCTTTAACAATAATATATTTTATAACCAGTGGTTATTTCTCCCTTTCTCCCCATCCTTTTTCTATATTTTAATGGTTTTACTCTTTTTTAACTAGCATTTTTTCAATTATATAATTTCCTGCATATTTGTAAGTGTATACTCACAAATCTGTCTGTGATTTCCATTCTCTTATTGACAGTTTTTGCTCTGCCCTATGTCTTATTTCTTTTCTTTCCTTATTTATTTATGTTTTATTCTTTTGTTTATTGGGGTAGAGCACTGATCTCAGTGGATCAATTTCAAGTACATTGTGGGTGATTGCAATCATACTCTTAAAAAATACCATAAGATTTAAAGTGCATACATAACATAGAAATTACAATGTAGAACCATAATAAAAATGAATTTTAAAAAGAAAAAAAGATATGAAAGTATATACATAAATACTTTACAATCTTAACTGTAGACTGGGAATATATGGATATGATTGAAAGGCTTAGAGAGGTTTAGGGGTTAATGAGGTTTAGGGGACGTTTCTTATGTGAGAGCACCTACGTTATGTTTGATTGTGCAGGTGTTAAAATTTTGAACTGAGGTCTGTATTTGGAATAGAAGAGTGGGTCTCTCAGCAAATTTGGAATGGACTTCCAGAGTTTAGGAACAAGTGTGGATAATGCATGGTTAATACAATATAATTTATTTTTTGGTGGTAAAGGACTGTCTACTCTTCTTACACGCAGTCAAAATTCTCATTCACGATTACTCTGTGATTCCTTTCATACAGTTTACAACTTTCAGCATTGATGGTGTATTATAATCAACTGGATTGTCATCATTGCTTGTTCTTTACAAGCCCGTTATTCCGCTCTAATCAAACATGCTATGATTCAACTTACTTTCTGTAATTTATTCCTAAGCACATATATTAAATGAATTTTTCAAATCTAGACCACATATACCTAGCCAAAAAACAGGTGGTGATGCATTTTAAATCAAAGTATGTCAGGGTAAGCAGAAAACTAAATAACTTATTATATATACAGAATTCTGGATTTCCTAGGTGGCCCACTGGCACTGAGAAAGGGAACTCATCTATGCTACCAGTGACTTGAGTTTGGGAAGAAGCTTATTCCATGGGTAGGGTTAGCCAGGGGAAAGAGGATGAAGCAGGCACATGCAAGCTCTCTTATCTTAGTGGGATGGTCTAGGGGAAACCATTATCTTTCTGACCACTAGTAAAGACCAGGATCCTTGTAGGTTGCTTATCTAATAAAGGGGGTGGGGTGATGTTAAGACATCACTGCACATGTTGCTGCCACAGGTATGGACCTTGATCAACCACGACTATGCAAGTGAAGTCTCTTGATGCCACATTCTGCAACTTTCAATAGAATCTCCTACTCTCCAGGCACACTTATTGAGTACAACAAGGTCAACTGCTAAGGAATTAGGTGCTCCACCCAGAGCTGCACTACATCTGGGGTAGCCTGGAAAGATAAGAGTATAAAGACTCATTGTTGGGTGCACTTGCTAAATGAGGGGAACAGCCAGTGCAGTTTGATAGGAGAGAGGTTAAGTTAAAAAAATACCAGGATTTCACATCTCAATTAAAAATAAGCTAACTGATTTTAAATATTTGCTTTATAATCACATGCTAAAATGTATGCTAAAATATTTATTTCAGTGATTAGCTTGCTTTTGGTCTGCACAAGGGCCCAGTGGTAATGACCATTGTGCCCCATTCTCAAGGTCTGGCATTCAGTTCTAAACTCTGGTCATTATCTCTGTGAAATTTGCATGCATTCAGTGTGTCTGCACAGGTTTTCTGTGCATACTTCAATTTCCTTTCACCTCTCAAAAACATGCTACTGGACTGGTTAGCTGAAGGTGTCAATATGTATTGCATTTACTCTTGCCATTGTGACCCAGGTCATGGCTGAAAAGAGTCCACAATGACCAGTTCACTTATCTGAATAATGAATAAAGTAAAATTAATTATTAAATAAATCTCAGCTGTTGACTGTACACCTGTGGTCATCTCAGTTAAAAAGAATTCTGCAAACAGTTGTCCGCATGCATCTGTCTTTTCCCATGGCCAGTTTCAGTTGTCATCTCTCCCATGTACCTTTCAGCATCTTCTTTGTTACTCAACCACTGCCTCTTGCAATAAATTCCAGGACAATACTTCCGTATCTGTGAAGTAGTATTTCCTTAGTTTTGCTTAAATTATTCTCTTACAGGAGCCAATCATGCCTTCTTTTCCCTTCCATGCCCCATTTCGGTCCATGTTAATGTAGTACACTCATACCGTGTCACCTCTGTCCTCTTCTCCACTTTGTACAAGAGAAACCGTCAGAGCAGTGCTTCACACTGTTGGCCCTCAGTCTACTTTACAGTTTTTGTGTCTGAAAATCATTGCTGACTTCTACCTTAATTAGCCCCTTTTGCATGGCTTCCAAACCAGAGAACAGTACTCCAAACAGAGCCCTGTCAATAGCAATGATATTGTACCAGCAGAAGGGTGATAGGGATGTTTCAGATAATTATATGCAAATATTTCTTTGTAATGTAGATGCCAACATGTTTGCCACAAGATATTGTTGTCTTTGACAGGGCTTTATAATAGGACATCATCCATAGACCACTGGTGGATTATAAATGCATTTTATGGTCTGGGCAGCTAGGAATGGGAAAGGAGAAATGAATAGTGTTAATGGAAATGCAAAAGGCATATGTCTTGTGGAGTACACAATGGTGGCAGTTAAAAAAGGTTATCGGAAAGGAAAGATGGATAAATAAAGTCACTGATTTTATCAGTAATTGCAGGCAGGGATTCAGTTAGGACTGAACTGGGGCAAGAGATAAAAAGGGTGTCAATTATCTTTTTGTTTATTTTACTTGGCCACTGAATGTTTAATGTAATGGGTAAGTGGGGAGATATGTGGATAAGGTTAAAGAAGCTAAGAGTGGGAAATATGTTTTTACAGATGACAGCATGTTGGTCTAGGAAAACATATACAAACAACTACCGAAGATCTTAGACTTATTGTCAAAATTTGAGGAAGAGTCAAGATTACTCTTTCTCCATGAAAAGTCAGTAGTTTTGAAATTAGATGATCATAAAGAGAAGAATACAGCCCTGACCTTGGCAAAAGAAAGATAAGATACCAAGAACTGCAAGCTTTTGAAACAGTTAAAATAACAGAGATGAGGATGTGAAAGGGTTAAAAGAAAAGATAGGCAAAATACTAGATGTGTAGGTAGGGAAGGTAAATACATTTCAGGGTGGATAGACTTAGCCGGAAGCTTAAAATCTTTCAAATGTCATACATCAAGAAAATAAGGTAGGTTCAAATGATCAGTGAGAGGTATTTATGGCAGAGAGGTAGAAGATGGTTTGTAAAGGAAAGTCTCTGTACAGAACATTGACAATGAGGCTGAGGGTACCCGACATTAAAAAGTATCATACTGCTGTAAATCTGCATCAGGGTTTAAGGGGATTTAGTGATGCAGAAGTGGACCGTTTTTAATTGGATGTGGGTAGGAAAATACAGCATGAAATTATAAATCTGTATTTCTTCCTAGCATTCAGTCCTGCTGCCAGCCACTTGCTGACCTCCTGACCTCTATACTACCTCCTGACCTCTATACTATCAAACATTCTGAAGATCTACAAGCTTATTTTTCCATTATAATAGATCCATGATCCTCAATCCTAGCCTGCCGTCTGTTTTTACAATGAAATCTCCACAATGTTCCTGTCCTGTTGTCTGCATCATTCTCCTCTGAAGAATTTAACTATATACATTTAAGATGAATTAACTCCTGCTCTCAATCTAGAATTTGCTTACTATCCCAATGTCTTTCTTACTTACCAATGTCCCCTAAATGCACTTTTAAGTGCTTCCCACAAGATCTGGGGAATTACTTGCTGGCCTGCCATCTTTCCATTCCACTCTAAAATTTCTTCCATTGTATGCTTCCCCCTACAACTATCGCTGATACATGCTCAACATCAAGAGTTCCACCTCCATCTTTCATTTCTATTTGGCTCTTGAGGGATCACATGGGTGTGATCAGAGAGGCAGTTTTCTCCAGTCTCCACACTCCGGACCTGAGTTAGTCCTAATCCTCTTAACATGAACATGTTCAGTCTGCTAGCCTATCTACATCTGTCCCCAGAGAAAGTAAACTCTTGAGGTGCTGGATCAAACTGCATTCATATGTCCATTCCTCTTCTGACGTCCAGCAAGATACTATTCTCCTTCATTTTCAGTTCCTTTCCTTACACCCACATTTTCTAACAGTCTCCCAATCTACAACTAGATTAGAGTCCCCGCCAATAGTGTCTCTCTCACAATGTGGAAATATATCCTGCCCATTGGTCATAAAAAGATATTAAGAAATCAGGAGAGTCTACATTGGTGCTGTAAATTGTCAACATTTTCCATTCTTGTTCCCTAATATCTCAACGTACAACAACCCATCTGCCTTCCTTATCTTCTTTCAGTGCCTATTGATTCATCTATAAGCTTATTTTAGCTAAAATTGTTACTCTTGTCATTGTGTCCTTTGATACTTTGCTAGAACCCAGGACTTAAAATTCCTTCCCTCCCAATTGGATTGTCTTGTTCCTATTTATTTTAATTTTCTGTAGTAAAATAATTTCTGTCTCAATTCTTCTCAACTTACTCTTAATGTTTCCTCTCTTGATCAGTGACAAGTCCCTCCCAAATTCCATGTAACCGGCCTTAAAAATGCCCCCTCCCCTCCTCCTTGGCCGGTCCCTTCCCTTGGCTGTCCCTACATCCTTACTGCCTAAGCTAGGCCTGTCCTGACCTCTGGATCCATCTTGGATCTTTGCCCAGCTCTTAAGGTTGAGGTAGAGCTAGGAGCTTTCTTTGAAATGCTGCAGCAGAATATATGGACAGTCTAAAACCACCCCTTTTACCAGTCAAAGAAGAGAAATAATGTACTCAACCTTGTCCTGGTTTCAATCAAAGCTTCATATAACTCTGACTCTCCCTTTAAAAATTTTTGAATAATCATTTGCAAAGACAGTTTTAACCTCCCTATGATTATTTCCTAACTCTAGAAATAAATGTCTAAAACATAGTAACTTGTTTTAAGTATTGCATCACAACCACCAGTCAAGTTGCAAAATATATTAAATGTTGTAAAAAATAAAACAGACTTTTAAATGAGTTTCTTGAAAAAGTCACTCTGCGCAATTATTGCTACAGGACAGCACGTGTTTATATCAAAATGAAATATTCTCAATTATCTGTGTAGCTGCTGGTAAAGAAGCAGTCATTTAACAAAACAGTTCAGATTGTTGGGAGAAGCTTTTATCAAATTATTTATTGAGACAGTCCTTAATAGATCTGACATGTTTTTGGCTAGCCTGGTCACCAGCTAGGTCCTCTGCTGTAAGTTCTTTGAACCTTGCTTGGTCTTGGATATTCTCACACCCTGTATTCTCAGACTTGATAACAGCATGTACTCCATGTACAGCAACTGACATGACCCATACTGCAGAGTCCTCTGGATTTGCAGAGGGTTGGAATGTTCAGACCCATTTTGCTTCTCAACCATTAAATGAGGAACTTGTGTGTTATAGTCTTTAATGTGGAAAGATTAGACATCTTCTTTATGTTCTCTTCCCCTTTTTGAAGTTGAGTTGAATTTGTCCAATTCTTCTGCATTCAGGTTTCTTTCCCTGTGATGATTGACTGACTAGTCCATCTTATGTGATAACGGTGCTTTCATTGAGACAGTTTTAGAGAGGACATCCACTTCCACACCTCTAAGTCCTCAGTGAGTGGTATCCTCCTTGGACATGTTAGGGTCATGCCACTGCTCTAATAAGTTATATACTTCCTCCAGAGTATAAATGCACAATCTTTGGCCCTTCATTATAACCACTAGTAATGCATGGTAAGTCAGCCATGAAATCATGGCCCTTCTTGTCAGCTCCCTCCTAGCTTCTGTAAAAGCAGCCCACCTTAAATAAAAAGCTTTGAAAAAGTTTTGATATGCTCTTACCTCAGTACCTTGCACGCAGACCCCATGCAGAAGATAAGCATTGTTTAAAATCTATTATTTTTACCACATAATGAGAAAATGCCTGCGATGTTTTGAGTGGTCTCTCTGCTTCCCCGTGAGATGGATGTGATTCACCTCCCAATCCATGTTAGTGGATACATTCAGTGTGGGAAGAAACTTATTGTAACAAAACAAAATCTAAGAATTACTATCCTGAATGGACTCCACTATCCCAGACAATCAATTACTATCCTGAATGGACTCCACTATCCCAGACAATCAAATATTCCCTCCCTTTTGTCGGTTCTCAAGATCAAGTTTTGAATGCAAAGATGATACCTTATTGTCTTACAGGTATATTTGTTGCTTCTGCAACTTGAATTTCTCTGACCTTTCCTTTACTTCTTTCTATTCTACATTTAAATCCTCCTGCAGATGAACATTGCTGTCTTGCTGACAGTGAATCCATTCCTGCAGTACTTTTGTTTCAAGTGCAAGTGTCTGTAGAATTTCTAAAGTGCAATTCAATAATTGCTTTTCTGAGACTTCTTTGAGACTCTCCTTGCACCACTGGTTCTGAAAGACTTCACTTAACTTTTCTCCATTATACTTACTAGCGAGGTTGCAGTAAAAAGCATGGATCACACTAGTGTACACTAGGCCTTTGATTATGGATTGCCATCATATATACCCCATTGTAACAAAAACAGCCCAGTCTTGTAGTGTCCAAGGTTCAGCTCAGTAACGTAGTAGTTTCTTCTTCAAAATATATGTGCTAAATGTGATGTTTTTCAAATGGTGTGGTCAGCTTTGTCTTTGCAAAACCTTTGTGTATATTTATGTTACATTGTGCTTTTGTTGGCTGTCCATATACAGTTGTGGCTACTTGGAAACTTTTAAACTCAGTGCCACAGTACTTCTGCTCTTGAACTGCATGTATTCATTGTTGATCACTACTGAAAGATGTTTTTGTTTGTCAAAATATCATCTGCCTTAGATCAGGAACTCTTGTAAGAGAACAAAAGAAAAAAATCAGAAGTAAGGTAGACTGTGGACAGTGGACAGTATATGGGCATTTGAGCATGAAACATGCTCAGCAGCCTGAGTTGGGAGGCCATCTCAGCTACTTCTTCCTGTCATAGTGCCTGACCAGCCATGTAAGTCCTCTGTCCATGCCAGTTACATTAGTAGAGTAGCAGTCCTACTTAGGCTGCATTTTGTACATGTAGCCATATCTGCACTTGGCATACCTCTTAACATAAGGAGTCTTGAGTTCCTAATGTGCTGTGATAATGTGGGCCCATCAGATAAATAACTGACTCCTGTGCAGGGTACCCTTTGCCATTTTTCTTTCTGAGGTATGTTTTCTTCTGCTGTGATGTGTCCAGTTTTGTAGTATATACATGATACTTATGTATGATTGATGGCCTGCAGCTGTACACAAATGTCTTCAGAAAAGTCACTTATAAAGGAACAAATCAATGATAAGGTAGACTGCTGACAGTGTATGAACACTTGAAACTGTACTGCTCTCTCAGGTCTGAGTTGTCAGACAGTAGCAAATGTAGCTCTTCAGACAACAAATGCACATCAGCTGTAATGAGTTTATATTCTTTGGCTTGTTAGACGTGCAGGTACATAACAAGGATGACATACAACAACACTGAGCATGACTTCCGGAGTAGGATAACAATGAATCTGATTATGGTTATGTAGGCATTAACGTATCCATTGGTACTGAGCATGCAAATACAACTTTCAGCCATCAGAGCATGAGCTTCTTTACATCCAGAGTGGAAATGCAGTGGGTTACCAAATGTAGTCTATTATGCAATGGCATCTGCATATGATCTCAGGAAAAATGTGACATGTGTCCTGAAACTGACATCATCATGCTACACATCAGAGGCAATGATGTCATCATACATCTGCTTGAACAACTAAGGCTCCATAGGAAGGCAAGCCTGGACATGATTCATCATGGTAGAAGAGTTGCCACATTGCATGGTCATGTGTCATACTTCACTGGATACAGTCAAAGAGCAAGAGGCAGCACATAAGAGAAGAATATGGCAGAGCACCTTTATGCATGAGGTTCACCTGCGGAGGCATAGCAATCTTGTACAAAGTGATCATCAATAAAAATGCACACCTGTTTTGTGAGAGATGTGGATCCTACCAATGCTGAAGAAACGAAGACCTTCTAGAATAATATCCAGAGTGGTGTGATGAAGTCACTAGAGGATATCTTGTTCAACTGCACATGAAGGACAATGACCTGAGATATCATATCTGCTTTTGTTCCTGGACTGAACACAGCAAGGTAAGGGAAATGTAACACTATTTACATTGTTTATTCAAAAAAATGATAGTAGTGTGTGACAGTAACATACATACTAGAAAGCAGCAACCCAGAACCAACTGATATTACCATAAATAAGGATACAATACTTTGCTTTTTACTACAATGTAAGGAAAAATGCTATGTTTTTTTATATTTACAGGAATATTTTGCTGACAATCATTGAAGAGTAAAAGTAGAATGCATATGAGGTCTGTTAGTTTGAGGCTGAATAAAATAAATCTCTTCAGACTTCTTTATATCTACATTTACTATGATTTGCATATTTTATGATAATTAAGATACTAGTTCTGTTAGAGATTATGAAATTTGGCAGTCTATTTCAGGAATACAAATTCATGGTGGAAACACACAATATAACCTGACTGCCAAGTTACAAGCCTTAGCAGGAAAGAAACTGTTATTCTTTTGTTTGCTTATTCTCTTTAAGAATTGTAGTGTGCTTTTTGTATTTTGTGTAAGCATTTTGCTAACTAACAGAATGGCTGGAGTATGACAGATCAGGCAGCAGATGAGGATGCCATAATAAAGGTCGGGGAGTCTGGTTGACAATGATCTTCACTCGTCTTTACCAGAGGGAGGTTGGCATAATGGTTAAGCTATTTGCCTTATAGACACAAGGTGCAAAGTTTGATTCTCACATGCATAATTGTTAAGGTGTTTGCCTTATAAACCAAAGGTGCAGTGTTTGATTCTCACATGGGTTAATTGGCTAGGCTTAAAATGGTCCACAAAAGCTATTAGTCTAGTACTAATCTATGAACCTATGAACGTGGGTTAAATTGGCTAGGGTTAAAATAGCCCACAAGGGCAGTTAGCCTAGTATTAATCTATAAATCCATGACAAGAAGATATTCAGATCTTTAGTAGCAAAGAAAATGGCAATTTGTGTGTTTCAAAATAATTATGCTAATAACACTGTTAGAAAGTATGGCATGTAAGACTTTGGTTCAAGATTAAAAACACATGCCAAGAACATACAGTCTGACCTGAAGATAGAGCTGTGTGATAGAATGATGTAATCGCAAGTATGCATGAAAAACCAAGACTCCACAAAAAGGTAGTCTTGTACATGATTCCCCATGCTAGCAGAGTTTCCACATTGCATGGTCAGATGTCATACTTGCATTAATAATTCACAGATAGAAAGAAAGTCATATGAGTATTAAAGATGAGGAAACAGATAAGGGTCAGAAAAGCAAAACATCAAATGTTTGAGTGTAGACCATGCAAAAAAGGAAATAAATAATTTTCTCTATTACATTAATTATTAAAATTTAAATATTGTTAATATTTTAGCCATAATTCATAGACTGACTTAGCTTGATATGACTTAGTGTCACAGCCAGCAACATATGGCAAAATGCAGGTAATTACATCAGCCTGCAGTGTTTCACATGAACAGAACTGAAGATATATGAATTTGTTCAAAAATATACATGAAGAAATATAATGTTATTTTCATATCTGTACATTTACTGAGCAGTGTATAGGCTCATACATTCATACAATCATAACTTCTTACTAAGCTTATAGCCAAAAAAAAAACACTGAGGAGCTTAGCCACAACACCATGTGACTAACCATTATTTTTACTGTATTATACAATGATATCATTGAGATATCAATACAAAGCTAATATTATAATAGATGCACGCATACGGATATAAGGCTTTTGGTTAGTATATGTATATAGAAACTCTAGTTTGTTTATAAATGAGATGATTAATACCATGATATTTTTCATATTCTTGTAAATATCTCAGTAAGTGAGCCTGGCACAATGCTGGTGAGATCTCACTAAATCCAACATCCAGGTACACTGATAGTCGATAGGTAGGTGTTAATCTAGCATGGTTCCTAAGATACTGTCACTTGTTTTTCATAAATATAGGAAAACGTATATACACTTAATGGCTATTGCCAGCTATAACATAGCATTGTGAGTGTGTGATGTGAGCACTAGTAGGATTGGGAACTTGCGTCTTCTGAACAATTTTCATATTCATATTTCTGGTGTACCTCTTAGAGTATCAGTGTAATGATATTTCCTTAGAGTGCAGGTAGATATTTCTCCTTTTATTTTTTCTTATTCATGCTTTTCCCTGAACTGTAAATGAGTATGCAAATTTTTTTTGTAGGCTTTGAGATTTTAATGTATTCCTAGAATATGGTTTAAGCAGGTTACACCATTTTTTTCTTACGGAGGAAATTAATAACTAGCATTCTTGTGCGCATGCAGAGTGAATAAATTAATCTTACTCTGTCTAAATGCATAATCAAGTTAAATTATAAACTTCAACACTTGTTTATAGCCTTTTATAATTGTTGCTTTGCTTTTTAATTTTCCATCTTCATTGCTTTGTTTATTAGGAAAATGTCTTCACTGTGTCCTGATACTTCATTAACAGCATTTGTTAGAACACCTTTTGTTCACATTGTGTGAACATACCTTTGACAAAACTGTATGTAGGCAGAAGAACCAAAAATAAATTTAGATTTACATATTCCATATAAAAAAATCTGGGAGGATTATACAGTTAAATAAATGGTAAATAAAACTGGAATATACTCTGAATCACATCTACTTTTGAAATGTATGTGAATATTTGAGTACAAAAGTGTACCACTCATGCAACGCATACATATGCCTCTGTCTATGCCATGTTTGGAGTTTTGCTGTTCAACAGAGGTGGGCATTCAAGTCATATGACTTGATTCATGTTCGCCTTCAGTTATAAAAGTGCTGGCTTAAGACTTGCTTGAGAAAATATAAAACAAGACCTGTCTTTGATTTGAAGATACATGACATGGACTTTGACTTAAGGTGAATGACTTTATTTTATATATGTCCTACATTTTATGTGTGTTTTTCTGCTACAAGATTAAAATACACTAGTCTGATCTTATAAAATTTGACACTTCACAGAATGCTAATTGGGTCATCTTCATCATGAGCTCATATACATTTGAAATGTAAATGCAAAATGGAACAATCTACTAAACCCCACAACAGACCTTAATTCTCCTGCTAGGTGACATAGGTACTTCTCTACACTACAGACAGACCAACAGAGGGCACCGTCAAACCTTCCAACTCACATGACCTACATTACCCTGTAGAGCGACTGGTCAGGAGATTTCTGAGGACCCGGCAAGTGATGGCAATGCAGATACATGGTGTGGTGGCTACTCCCACAGCACATCATCTGCTGTGGCCAACAGTGCATAAAACATGAATATAAATGTAGAGAAACAAAACAATAAAGAACAAAAAAAAAAACAAGAAGACAATAGTTACAAAGAGAAACACAAAATCAAAAATAATTATCAGCAGTGTGTGCTGCTCTGGGAGGAAGAATAGTCTTTAGAGGAGTAAAATGCTTTTAAGTATGCAACAGTAAACAAAAAATAATGCATAGGGCAGACAAAAAGGTACTATACCAGTATGGGTGTTAAAAAAGTCAAGACTAAATGCCACCTAACTTGTCCTCCCATATGTAGGGCATGTGAACAGTGGAGGAATTGCAAAGAGAGTGACCACAAGAGGCAATAAAGCTGGAATGTGCTATCCCATGACCCTCAAATGGTCAGCCCATGCATAGGTGGCAGACATGTCTTACAAGACAATGTCCTGCTTGTCACTGTGGAGACCATGTCAGGTAGATAGCTAGACATGCCCAAAGTATTACACAATGAATTCCAAATTCAGTAGTAATGATATACCATGATATAGGGCAGCCACAATAAAACATCACTAAACAGCCTTTCATATTCATGTCCACGGTATGTCAGGTGAAACTGGCGCATGCAGAGGAGTTGGCAAGGCCAACGTAAGGGCAATTCATGGCAGACTGAGCAGGGCTTCCTGCAGTAACAGCAGGGGTATGGATATGGCACTGCATTGAATGAAGGCAACTAATCAGATCCAGAATAAACAATGACATCTGGGATAGTGGTGGAACATACACTGTCAGCTCACCCTGCACCAGTATGCCACCAGTAGGAATTCCTGACAATAAGATGGGCAGTAAAACATTGCAGCTTGCACTGGCAAAGTATATGACACATGGTGCTTAAAAAAGGAAACACCTAGCGAAATTGTCTCAGGCAGAGACTGATGTACTACTGCAGACCCTCCATGAGCAAGCTCAGCAGATACTGTACACAAACAAAAGTTGCTGGGACTTGCATGATTGTGTATGGCATGAGCTGTTGGTAGACATAATGATGTCAGAGGCCATAGGAACCCATCAGGCTCTGTGCAGTATCACATACATGATCCTGTATGTCTGAAACAAGGTCCATGCCACAGCATGAGGGAGGATGGTCAAGTGTGAAAGTTCACTGTCACAGGCCACCCTCACCAAGATGTAGTAATTCCTTTCGTCCATGACTTTGGAGGCTGAAAAGACCCTGATAACTGGTGCTGGCCTGGATATAAGAGCTCAGTTGGATGCACCATCCTGTGTCTCTGTTGGGTTGGACTAGGTCAATATTAACTTAAGCCAGTAACACATTTTAGTTGTACACCTACACCAAAAGCTCAAGGATGATCAGCACCACCATATCTCTTCTATGATGACATCTGGGATACAGACACAGAAGCATACCACCCAGGCTATGTTTGTCACACAGAAAATAAAGAAAGAAGTTAGGAGCAGTGGACTAGGGGCTATCACTGCCATGGGTTCCTCTATCGCTCATTGGCTGACATGGATGTCACAATGGCATTACTCATTGGATGTCCAGGACTGTCATATAGGCATGCCACCACTTCTGTGACAGAGGCAGTAGGTGCACTGTGCAGCCTGCAGGATAGCATATGTGATGGTATCACCCAAATGATTTACATGCTTGACAGACATATGGGTGCTCTCACTGCTGCAGTAGGACAATCTGGCTCTACATACCCAGGCCAATGCCATTCATTTGGCCACTACTCACCCATCTCCACTGTGGGCACATCCCTCAGGGCAGGTAGGTCAAAGTCACATACTTCCACCTCTTCCACATCCCCCACCAGTTGTATGTATGATGTAGAATGGTATGGCCAGCTGCACAGATGTGGAGTACATGATAGTCCAGCACGTCACAGCCAGGCAGTCTTGTGATTTTCCTTCATTCTTACCAGTAGGTGTTGCTTCCAGTGCCATTCATCTGAGGGGGTGTATCCATGTGTGAGGATAGCCATTGTCTGCATCATTCCCACTTGTGTTCTCAGAACACCTGTCAAACATGGAAATAGTGTAACTATGTCTGCAGGAGCTGCATCATCTGGAACCTATTGTGAATATGTAGCCAGCACTTCTGACACCTAACCATCTCATGAAGCATTACCCCCGTCTAGTCATTATACCTAGCTCCCCAATCTTCTCTCTGTGTACCGCACTGTGCCCATTCCTAATTTCTGTCAATGTGCCACTCCCAATCTTTGCATATGATAATGACTGTACCATGCCCTCACTACTATGTTGTACGCATAGGCAATGCCTGATGCACAGTGCAGTCAGTCAGTGCACTGTGTAGCATAAACCAGATGTAGCATTGCAAGCATCAGTGTTAGTCTCAGTTGGATCTAATCTGATAAAAAACTAAAACACACTACAAACGAAAAGGTAGTTCTATAAACACTAAAAACAAAATTTATGTTTTAGCACTTTCAACTGATATACAATATATCAGGAGGATGATAAAGTCTCCTGATATATTACATAGATCAATAAACTATGAGAGCCTTCCCCCACAACTCCTTACTTACATGTGCTAACACTGATTTTAAATATACCCTTGTCTCTAACTTTAACCCTATGCATTACATTACAAAACACCCTTTCACTAACTATACCATTAGACAAGACAGTCAGAAACACTACAAATGCACAGTACATAGCTATAACACAGCATCTATCCCCTTCCTTACCTCATATACTTACCTCTGCCCTTACTCTAACCCTAAACTGCATATATATGCACATGCATGCATGCACGACACACACACACACACACACACACACACACACACACACACACACACACACATACACACACAGCTGTCCCTTTCACTAGCCCTTACTCTAATCCTAACCCACATAGACTTGCGCGCGCACACACACACACACACACACACACACACACACACACACACACACACACACACACACACACACACACCCTTAATGTCATAATGAACTTTGGTATAGCCTAAGCTTTCATCATTCTTCTTACTTGCAATTCTGTTGCCCAATATTCGCAAGCTGCAGCTTAGCTTGTCGGTAGATAGTATTCTATCTACTGACAGGCACCCTATAGATGATTGTATGTAAGTTAAAACGAAAAAGGAAGTGTTTCTGTGACAGGCAGAAGAAAAATAGTGGTATACTTGTTAAAAATGAATACATTGATTTATTACTTCCTGTTGATATAGCTTTGATTAATGCAGCTAATATGTTAGAACAGATGTTATAAGTAAGGTTTTAGCAGATTAGCGTAAGTAAATATAATGAGCCTCTCTTCTGCTTTACAGTAGGTTTTACCAAAATGCTTTAGTTTTTATATGAATTTCTGTGAGGTCATGGTGTATGGAGTTTCTTCTTTCAAGACAAAGGATGTGCTGGATGCTGGGCTTACAGTGTATTCTTTGCTGTGTTACTCAGCATATAAACTTCACTTATCCTAATATAAACATAACTTTTAGTACATTTAATAAGGGATGAGTATAGAACATAGAATAAACTGGAATACAGTACAGAAACAAGCAGTGCACCTCCTGTGTAGAACACTAAAGACAATACATGTATTTAGAATATAACTTTAATGTGCATTAATATAAATGTACACAGCAGATGAATAAAAAAAATGTGCTTATTTGTGGATAATGAATGGAAGACTAGAATGTATATCTGTATATTAGTATTGAGAGATACTTTTATTGATTAGTTATCTGCTTTGATATGTATTTTGAAATGATGTATACAAGACTGAAGTAAATATCAGCAGATGTAGGATTAAAGCAAACTACAAGAAGTTTCACTACTATTTAAAATTAGGTTGCAGTGAGTCTGTTTTATGTGAGTTTCTGTGGAAATGTATGAAGGGCTGGTGATTTAGTATATTTATTAATTAAGAATAGGACAAGGCAGGGTAACTAGAATATGTGACTTGCTTCTGCATTCACTGTGGAAAGAAGGTTCTAATTTTCTTTGTTTAGGGTAATTTTTTTTTATGTGCAAAATCTTGTATTTCTTTTTTATGTAAACATATATAGTGAGCGTAACAATGATAATTGACAGGTGGTAGTATGACCAGTGAATACATTGCTGATTAATAAAACAAAAAAAAAAAAACAAAATAATAAAAACTATTTACACATATGCTAAAAGTCCATCCTTAATTATATATACCAACTTCAAATTAGAATGTGTTCAAAAAGGGATGTCCAAAATTCTATAAAGTGGGTGTGGGATTTCTGAGTGTAGGTTAAATATTTGTGAGCTAGTAGGTGTTTAGTAGCTAATTGTTTGAAACCCTCCTAGGTGAGTGATGCTCTATCCTTCCAATGTAATGTAATGTAGTATTTAAGTAACAAAACTAGTGTTATTAATATACGTGTTTGTAGTTTAGTCAGGCCAGTAGGGGTGATGTTTAGGAGGGCTAGTTTCCAATATAAGGTTGCTTTTTCATAACCCATTTTTTCTAGTTGGACTCTAAGTGAGCACCATAGCTTATAGGTGCACTTGAGCTCCAGAAGATTTGGAAAAGATCAACCTCGTCATTATCACAGTAGGGGCATAATAGAGAGGTGGTTGGATATATTTTATTTAGAATGACTGGAGTATGATAGGCATTATGGAGTATCATGATCTGTGTATATTTAAGATTTTTAAGGGGAATAAGTTTGAAGGTAAGCTGGATCGCTTGAGATATTTGTTTGTTTGTAATTGAAGGATCTATTTCCTTCCAGTTACGAGAATAAATAACTTCTTTTTGTTTTGATTGATAGAATAAATTTGTAGGAGTTAGATAACATTTTTGGTTGAGGATAGGAGGTTCCATATGGTTTTATAGGTTTGAATGTCATTTGCATTGATATCAGGATTGTCTATGTTGTATTGACTAAGGTCTCGAATTTACATTAAAATGATTTTATAGCTTTTGGGGAACTTCAGTTGTGTTCTCATTTCAGTGATAGTATTGTTCTTGAAGGGAATATATATCAGACATGGTTATTTTCTTGAGGAGAGGATAATTGTTTAGATTAATCATAATGTTACTCATTTTGAGATTGGGGTTAAGGTAGATTGGTTGTAGGGAAGTAAATGCATAATACCGATTTAATGACTTGAAAATCTTTTGTATGATAGCAGTTTTATGTTTAATGATTGGGTGTAGTTTAAGATTTTTAAATTCTCATTGTAAAGGAAAGAGAGGGCTCTGGGGTTGATGCATAGTATTTTGATATAATTGTGTAATTGTTTGACCCAGGTTGGAGACCATTGTTTTGGTGATGGGGTTTGGTTGGCTATTGTTATTAGTCTATTATAGTTTATGATATCGTAGTAGAGTTTAAAGTCTGGTAACCCTATCCCTCCATATGGTAGGTCAGTTTATTATAACTGAATCTTTTTTTCTCAATTTTTTTTTTATTTTTCAAATACATTTGAATGACTTCCATAGTATTTATACATAACATCTTAAATAACTATGTACACTATTTACATTAGCTTGACACTATAACAGATCTTAATGTATGCAGTTACTTTATAAGCATGTCCAATCCATTATCAGAGTGGCTGATCAATTATTATATAGTGTCAATCAATTATATGACTTTTCCCAAGGGTTGTTGATAAATGGATTTGGATAAATTCTTAGTTCTTTCATTTTAATTTCTAATAATGCTGTGGTCTTCAGTAGGCTGTAGAAGTCTTCCAAATTTGGTATTGCATTTGTATTCCATCTTCTTGTTATACACTTCCTTGAAATTCAAGTCTAGTCCATAGTAGATACATGTTTGACCTATTCAAATGAGGACCTTCGTTCACATTTAATAATATAGGAGCTTTAGTTAAATAAAATGATTCATTAAATAAAGCTTGTAGAAAGTTATTAATATCATTCCAAAATGGCTTAATTTTAACACAATCAAAGAAAATGTGGCTCCAATTTGCATTGTGTACTTGCTCACCTCCAACATATTCCTTTTATGGAAGAACTAATTTTAGTGATTCTGTCTGGGGTTAAGAATGCTCTGTGCAAGCATTTCCAATTAAAAACTTTCCAGTATTATGTAAAGGATGTATATTTTATCGCAAATAAGATATTTGTTTAACTATCTTCAGTTAACTGTATGAGTGTCCTTTTGTTATATATTCCCAATATGAGATTTTGGGTGATGTTTTACAGTTTATCAATATTTTGTAAAATTTTGAAATACTGTTTCCCATATCAAAATCATTATATATGATTTCATATATGTATTTTGTATATTTAGGTATTTCTTCAAATGAAGAATTGTTAATTATTCTACTTAAATCTTGCAAATATGACAGAATGCGCTGTAAAGTTAGCCAGTCCTGTTGTGGAATTTTGTATGTTGCTTTTATTACTTGCATATCTAAAACTTTTATTTCTTTGATACTTTGGAGTCAACAAACAAATCCTTTCTGTTCCCAGGAATTAATAATTTCTCTATATATTTTATGTGGAAAGATCTTTGTGACTATAAATGGTGTTAAAAGATCAAACCGGACTTTTAAATCTATATTTGCATTAATAATTTTCCAAAATGAGTAAATGTAATAATTAATCTTACGAGTTTTAGTGGGTTTAGTTATGTTATATTGCATACTAATAAATAATATGTACCATGGCAAATTGTTTTCATCTGTTATTTGAATTTTCTTTTTGTAAATCAAATTTGTTTATTGATATTACAGTTAGTAATTCTTTCCAATTTGCAGAGTAATTTGGATTTATCCAATCTGAGATTGTTTTAGATACTGATGCTTTCATATATGTTTCTATATCAGGAAAGTTTCACCTCCCTGTTTCCATGGTCTGATATGATGTATTAAAGCTATTCTGTTTATTTTGGGAAACAATAACAATTTTATTAGGCATGAATTTATTTCCTTAAGTATATTCCTTTCTGGTAACAGTTGTATTGCCAAGGCTATATATAGGATCTTGGGCAGTAAAACCATTTTTTATTAACTGTAGTCTATCTTCAAATGTTAATATTATTTTGTTCCATTTTCCTTAGATATTTTAATTGTATTCATGATATTATTGTAGTTTTTTGAGACTAAATCATTATTATCCTTGCATAACTCAATTCCTAGATATTTTAAGGTAGATTCTTGTTTCCATATGATGTGATCCCCCTTAGTCTGCAGTTCTTTTTTTATTTAAAAATAAAAAAAATTGATTTTGATTTATTGAAATGGAGTCCTGAAGTCATGTGAAATTTGTCAATTTTAATAAATAGTCACAATTTAGGGTATCAAAGGCTTTCTCTATGTATAAGCCAAATTATGAGTGTTTCTTTATTTCCTTTATTAACATAATCTATGAGAGAAGTTATCCTTTTAATATTGTCATTTGTGTGTCTATGATATATAAATCCAGTTTGATCATTATTTATTGTTTTGGATAGTGCTATTTTCATTATGTTAATTAATATTGTCATAAATATCTTATAGTCATTATTTAATAATGATATAGGTCTATATGAGGTACAGAGGTTTGGTGATTTGTTTTCCTTTAGGATTGATGTGATTAAGGAATATCTCCAAGAGGCTGGTATTAAAGCTTGTGACTGAATTTCTAATAGAGTTTTATGGAAGCAGGATAGTATCTTTAAAGGAAAAAGTTTATATATTTCCAAAATTATGCCATCTATACCTGGAGCTTTATTATTTTTACCCTCTTTTATTGTATCTGCAATTTCTTTGTAGGATATGGATGCTTGCAGATCTATTTTTTATTTTTCTGGTATTTTTTTATATTAGAACATTTTTCATCTAGATTTAATTGATTTATATGTATATTTTCTTTTTGGAAATGTTCCATATAGTGATTTCGGGTCTATATTATAACATCGAAGTCTTAAAACTTCGAATATTATAATATCGAACCCTATGCACCGAACGCTGAAAATAGCAAAGCTGCAGAATATCGAATACTTTCCTGGGGAAAGTATTTGGTGGGCCATTTCTGCAGCATCGCTATTTCCTCAACTGTGGAGCGAAGGTTACGGACCGGGTTAAGGTAAGTGTGCAAATGAAGGTAAGTGTGCGATACGGACCTTAAGGTTAGGGAGTGGGTAAGGTGAGTGCGTAATAAGGACTTTAGGGTTAGGGAGCGGGGAAGGTGAATGTGCGATAGGGACTTTAGGGTTATGGAGCAGTTAAGGTGAGTGTGCGATAGGGACTTTGGGGTTAGGGAGTGGGTAAGGTGAGTGTGCGATAGTTAGGGACCTTAGGTTTAGGGAGCGGGTAAGGTGAGTGTGCAGTAGCTATGGACCTTAGAGTTAAGGATGGGTGAAGGTAAGTGGATAGCTAGTAGTGTATGTATGGTTTAGTGTAGGGTTTTGTGAAGTGTATGTGTGTATTATTTATTTTGGTGTGCTTGTGTTGTGTGTTTGTGTGTCGGAACAGCAAATTTTTTCTCTGGGAAAAAAATTTGCTATTCTGAGTATTCGCTGTTATGGTCTTTCGATCAAAATGGTTCGATATTATAACATTCAAAGTTTTAAGACTTCGATGTTATAATATAGACCCATGATTTCTATAGGCATCAAGAATGTCACCTATATCCAAGACATTTTTCCCCATTCTTTTCATGGAAGATACTTTTAATGTTATTAGCTTTTGATTGTATTATGATTCTTGTGGATAAATTATGTAGATATTTGAGAGACGTGGCCAAGGTATTAATTTTTAGTTTTTCTAAAGCTAAACTAGTTTTATGTGTTAGAATTTCATTGTATTTATTGTTTAATACTTCTACTTTCTTTTTTTGTCTCCAAATGATTTTGATTTATTTCAGCTTTTACTGACAAAAGTTTGGATTGTAGATCTAATAATTCAGAATCCCATTCTCTGATTTTCTTTTATACCAAGTTAGGGTTTTACCATATATGTAAGGTTTTAATGAGTCCCATATCATTATTTTATTTATCGCTGTGGTGTAATTAATATCTAAGAAGAACTATAATTGAGATAATAACCAGGGTTTGAACTCTTTAATTTTAGTTACATGTGCCGGAATTCTGGAGTTAAAGATTAATGGTTTGCACCCGTTTTGAAGTTTTAATATCAATGAATTGTGGTCTGAAAAGGGGCAGGGAGTGATTGTGAAATTAATGATTTTAGAATGCAAGTCATGGGCTGCAAATATTTTATCTATTCTAGTTTGGGTACCAAATCTGTGATATTGATGGGAAAACAACAACAATTTATCTTCTTTACATTTGAAAGTATCTACAAGATGAATTGACTCTACCCACTTGTTTAAAGCTTTTGATACAGCAGATGCACAAAGCAGTCTTTTATTTGTAGTTTCAGAAATATCAGATATACAGTTAAAATATCCTCCTAATATTAAGTTGCCTTTATACTTATTGGAAATGAAATCCAAGTGTTTTTTAACATTTCCTGTTCCAATGCCTGGGAACCAGTATAGACTGGCTAGAGTGCATATTCTGTTATTATATTTAAGTATTACTAATGCAATAAGGCCTTCTTTATATTCATACTTATAAATGATTTCTGTGTTAATCACATTTGTTTTCCATAAAATTGTTACCCCTTTTGTCTTTGTCTTGTAAGTGGATTGCGCCAATATCATATATTCCTTAGGATTCCATTTGTAATTGTCATTTGTTTTGAAATGAGCTTCTCGAAGGAAGGCAATTTGTGCTTTGTTCAGTTTTAAATATTTCAGTAGATTTGATCTCTTGCTAGGATTGTTTAAGCCATTGGTATTTAAAGATAAAGTTAAATCCATATTAGGTTGTTTAGATTATGTATTTTTGTTTTATTGTGACTATTAAACATTTTCCTCTGATAACTATAAAGTATATGTTTGAGCTTTTAAATGAAAATTATCAGTTTTATACTTTGAGTGTTTACCAGTAAAGTAATGTTTTGGTCAGGCATACTAAAAATGTTTTTGTGAAATAACTAATTTAAATTAATAAATGTTAACAAAACTATGATCCACACTAGCCATGGAATGCAAATCATTCCTAATCTGATGGATAAACCTAAGTCCATCAGATTATCACTTATACCTTGACAATCCAGAACATCTGAGCTCCATAAATTGAATTATCATATGGAGAATATTTGTAATAGGATTAAGCAATATTTATATTATTTTGACCAGATATAGTACTATTGTAGATTAGAATTCTAATACAATATAAATATCCATTTATTGTATAAGCAATTAATATTTACATGAAAGATAGATGACAAACAATTTAATAATTGTAAAGTAGGATGTAGCATATATAAAACCTCGGTAAAAGATTAATACGTTTGGACCAAAATACATTTTAAATATAAAATTGCGTTTTTTTTTTTTATCAAGAATCAACTTAGTGAGCTAAACAAAGTGTTGCAAGACCATCAATATGTGCACATGTGGTTTAAAACAGCCCTTTTATTATACATATCTTTTTTTTTATACCAAAAAGTTCATTGCCGAGAATCATCTCGGAGGCTCCTCAGAGCCATTAAGCATTATTGTCACTCTGTCTCCACTACCATAGCAACCTGGGAGCATCTGTTTCTGTTAGTGTGTCTATGTACTGCATACCAGAGGCTCACGATGCACCTGAAGCAAAGCTTCACTTCACTGCAACTTCAAGCATAAATTCCCTTCCTTTCAGTGAGGCAGCAACCAAGAAAAGAATAGAGAGCAAATAGATCAAAAAAAAAAAAAAAAACCTCCCAACAAGCCACCACTACAAGAGATAACACATTCCTCCTGCCTTCCCACCTCTCACTCAGCAGATGTATAAACAAACAATTCTCTGCCAAAAAATCCCAAATCACAGTTTTATCCACCCCCTTTCCCTGGATCCAGGCGAAAACGCCAAATGTCTCCTCCTAATACACAAGCATCAGAAAACTTCGAACACAAGCTGCAACCTGCAGCTTCCCGGAGACAAAACAAAAAATGGCAACATACAACAGCTGCTAGACACAGCTGCATCCACACACACCATGTCAGGCTTAAACACACAGCACTTGAAGCTATGATACCTGCCATAATTGATATTAGCTATGTTTAGACAGAATAATAATGACATTTGTACTAGCTGCCAGATATGGCTGCATCCACACACACCATATCAGGATTGATCAAACAGCACTCGAAGCTACGATACTTGCCATAATTGTTATTAACTATGTTTAGACAGAATAATAATGACATTTGTACTAGCTGCCATACACAGCTGCTTCCACGCACGCCATATCAGGATTGATCAAACAGCACTCGTAGCTGTGATACCGGCCATAATTAATATTAACTATATTTAGACAGAATAATGATGACATTTCTACTAAAAGCTTGCTACTATTATTTAACCAGGATATACATGACATTTCTAAATCATACTTTAACTGAAGAAGGCTTTAGTCTCCATAACAGCATCTTTTTTTCAAAACACTCTACTGTTACTGCTATTATATATAATGCTAATGTGTTACATTTGAGTCTGAACTCTGATGAATGGTACCTTGTTGGATTAGTTAATTAATTACTTAAATTATTATAAGTAAAATCAATGAAAAATGAACAAGATAAGTATTCACTGAGTTCAAGTAGGGGAATAGAAACTTCTATGTTTGTATTATATGTTGCTTTGTTTGGCTTATATATAATGTAAATAGTAATCCATCTTGACCTACCTTTGTTTGTGAAGAATTATCGGACTCTTTGAACATTCTGAATAAATCATTATTGTTTCTCAGTTGTTTAAGAAACCCTCCTTTTTTAAAATAAAAACAGATGACAAGTTATGTACTATATCAGTTGATACTTTGAGAGATGACATTGTAAGAGTTATTTTTTTGGGACAGCTATCTTGGAATCAGTTTTTTGTTTCTTCTTTCTAGCATCAGTCCAAGGATTTGTTTCTTTTATTCTTTTAGAGTAGGGGTCATCCATTCCATTTCTTCTGGGATAGACACTATGTTGTTGTTTTTGATGAATATAGTGGCTTCTTCTAAGTCATTATAGGTTCTCATCTCATTGGCAAAATGTATTTTATCTTGGCTGGAAAGGCCATCTGTGCTTCAATGCTGTTTTGTTTCAACAGTTTTATTATTGGCCAGACTTTTTTTCCTTTGTTCTAGTATTTTGGAAGAATAATCATTGTCAAACCTTATCAGGCTTTGATTGTATTTTAAGGGTGAGTTTCTCCAAGCAGATTTTAATATTGGTTCCTTGTCCAGAAATGAAAGACATTTTATAATTATGGATCTAGGTGGAGTATTTGTTGAGTTAGAAGCAGGTTTCCTCACTGCTCTATGAGCCCTTTCAATTCCAAATGAAAGTCCTTCTTTCAAGTCTAAAATTCCGGAATCCAAGTTGTTAAGAATGAAATAATGTCTTCTCTTTCAGTGTTTTTAGGCAGACCAAAGATCTTTATGCTGTTTCTCCTTTCTCTGTTTTCTAAGGCATCTATTTTGTTAAGCAGCCATGTATTCTGTTTAAGCAGAAATTATTTTTGGAATTCTTCCTCTTTGAGTCTCCCTTCAATGTCATTTAGAGATGTCTCTATATTCATTATTTTTGTATGGTGTTGCTGTAATAGTTCCTTAAGAGTATCAGTCTTTTTTTGAGAATTTAATTTGAGGTTTTCTAAGTCATTTTTAAAGCCATCCATCTTCAAAGATAGGTCCTGTAAGGTAGATGTCATCAACTGTAGTTCTTATTTCAAAGCAGCATCTGGATGAGAATTTCTTGAGTTGTTCATATTCTGTGACTCAATATATCTCCAAGTTACTTGACAGAAACATTTTTGTATATCTCCACAAAAATTTATATTTATGTAGTTTAATAGTTTATCTATAGATTTCTGATGTTTTAAACTTGAAAATAATAAAATCTTCCTATATTATTATACTCGTTTATGAAGCTGTCAAAATTCACTGCTCTCAGTTGGCCATCTAGGCTCTGCCCCTATTATAACTGATTCTGATTGATTTGGAGACCCAAATAAATTTGGAAATTGTGGAGTCGGTTTTGAAGAATGTTAAGCTGATAATGGTATTGGAGGCATTAAAAATATATAGAAATCTAGGTAGAAGATTCATTTTGATTATGGCTATTTTAGCAAGGAATGAAAGTTGAAGTTTTGTCCATCTGCTAACATCATGTTGTATGTCTGAACAGAGTTTAATAATATTATTTGTATATGATTGTTTAGGATCTTGGTGGAAGGATATTCCTAAATATTTTAATGATCGGTTAGTTTTAATACCAGCTGCTAAGGAGTATGTGGGAAGCTGACAGAGGGAGTTAATAGGGAAGATATTTGTTTTCTTTAGATTTAATTTGCAATTTGAAAAAGTTGAGAAGGTGTCTCTAGTGGATAGTAGTTTCTGGAGGTCTGAATTAGGTAGAGAGTAGTAAAGATTTAGTTCATTAGCAAAAAACCGCTAGGGTAATTTTAGTGTTAAAAGAACAAAAGGGTAATACTCTCCCACCAATAACTGCAAACCAATTAATTAACTAAGTAGTCAACCTTTGAACATTTAAAGCACCAAGTACCACAAATATTAAATTCTGAACATGAAATATATGTTACATTAAATAAAATTCTCATACATTTTTAATTCATACATTTTTATATTATATATGTCTGTTAATATAATTCATAATTTCATCAATCTAATATAAAATTTTATATAAAATTTTGTCTATATGAAATAATACGTAGTTATAAAAATGTATTCAGTTCAAAAACAACTGATAAGCCAGTGTCAATAAACTAAAACATACCTTTAAATGGGGCTATAAACACTATCTAATTTGATTAGCCATTTCCTTTAAAACTGAAAATATGGATATGTGATAATTTAAACCAGGATGAAAATTTACAATTGGGAGAGTATTTAAATGTGGAGTGTATATTTGGTCAGTTGTTCTGATGAAGTCATTTTAATGTGATGAAAGCGCTTAACATGAATTATTTTGGATGATTTTTTTATTGCATTAAAAAACAGTTTCTACAGTCCCTTTGGTGCTTTTTTTCTTTGGTTCATTGTCTATTCTGCACCAACACACCTATTTTTTTAATTTTAGTGTTAAACGTATTGGGGATATGGTGGAACGTTTTCTGAGAAATGAGAAGGAAAAGGGATTCAATGTGTACATTAAAAAGATAGGGGGACATAGGACAACCTTGTATGGCACCATTCTTAATGTTAATTCTAGAGGATGGGTGTTTGTTGATTTGTAGCTATGTATGAGCCTTGGCGTATAGTGTTTTGATAGCCTGTATATAGTTATTGGGTATATTAAAGAAAGATAAGATATTGAGCAAAAAGTTTATATTAAGTCTATGAAGTGCTTTTGAGGCATCAATAGCCAATATGTAGATTGGAGTACGTGTATGGGTAGAGAGATTGATCATGGTGTCCAGGGAGAGGGTATGATCAAAGGTTTGTCTGTGTATTATGAAACCTGATTGTTCAAGGGAAACAATGTTTGGGATGATTGGTTTAATTCTATTTGCTAGCATTGATGCAAATATTTTCATATTAAGATTTATTAGGGCTATAGGTCTATAGTTCAGGTTTTTTTGAGGTTGGAGTTTGGTTTCGATATGAGAATAGTTTTAGATGCATTTAGATGTATATCACTTACACCATTGGTAGTAATGCAATTAAATAGATAAAGAAGAAAGAGAGATGATTTTTGTGGGAAGGCTTTATAGAATTCGGCCTTAAGACCGTATGGACCTGGTGATTTGTTGGGTTTGAGTTTGTTAATTGTCATAATAATTTCTTGCTGGGAGATCAGGGAGGATAACATTTTCTTGTTGATCTGGATTGATTTTGGGAAAATTTAATTGGTTTAAGAAGGCATCTAGGTCCTGTTTATTATGAGAGAGGTGTGATGGGCTATTGGATTTTGTGTATATACTTTCAAAAATACGTATGATATCTTGAGTAGTGTGATAGAGTTTATCTTGGTAAATAAGGTCTGTTATGTTCAGGAAGGTTTTGTTTCAGTTAACAAGCCTCGCTAGGAATTTAGAAGGCATGTGAGCCCATTCAGAGTAATTCGCTAGAGTTTTAGTTTCTTGGTATGTTAGGTTTTTGACATTGAGATCGTATAGTTTTTGCTGGAGTTGTATTATTTGAATTTCAGTTTCTTGATTAAAGGACGATTGGAGTTGGGATTCAAGTTTAATGATTTGACTTTTAAGATTGGCTTCCTCCTGGAGTAGTTTTTTTTTTATAATATGAAGCTTTACTTATAAAGGTACTTCTAATTACGGATTTAATAGAGACCCAATAAATGTCCATAGGTAAGTGATTATAGATTAAATTGTCTAAAGCTTGGTCCAGGATGGCATCTATTTCTTGTAGAATTTCTTTTTTACTTAATAGGTTAGAGTTATGGACTAGTTATACCCTCGATTAGTGTTAGTTTGTTATCCCAATTAATAGTTAAGTTAATCTTAGAATGATCTGATAGGTATCTGGGTTCTGTGTAGAAGGATTTTTTGTAATTAGTAAATACACTGGAAATTAGGAAGAAATCCAGTCTGGACCAAGACTTGTGACACATAGAGTAGAAGATATATTTATTTTTGAGAGAGTTCTTGGGTTGGAAAATATGGGGGTCAAATAGGTTGAAATAATTTTTAAGTTCCTTGAGTGCTTATATGGCATGGGTATTGTGTTTAGAATTGGTATTGGATCTGTCAATATCAGGGTCTTGGACTGAATTCCAGTCTCCTCCTAGAATGCAGTAATGATTAGGGAAGTCAAATAGTATTTTATAAATAGACATTATAAATTCGTGTTGATTTACACAAGGTGCGTATAGGTTCAAAATCAGAATAGGTTTGCCTAAACAGGCTAGTTTATTTGTTATATAGCACCACCTTCCATTCATGTCCATATTGTATTTTTTGATTTCACCCTGGAAGTTAGTTTTAATAATGATTGCTACTCCTGAGCTATTTAGGGATTTGCCAGAAGCAATGATATTCTTAATCCATTTTTTCTTTTGGGAGGGTTTCCATCACTCTGATTGCATGCAGGTTTCTTGTAGGAGGATTAAATTAGCTTTGGATTTGTACATCAAATGTAAAAGTATTTTTTTTTTTTTTTTTTCAATTTGAATCCCTTTGACATTCCAAGAATCAAATGACCACACACCTATTATTATACCTATGGTTCATAGGTTCATAGGTTCATAGGTTTATACTAGGCTATCTGCCCTAAGGCATTTATAAGCCTAGCCCAAATTATTGTGGCTTACGCCACCCCTTATATGAAAAAATACTGTGCTCATTAGTTTGTTGTGCCTCTGTCCAGCAGTGACCCAGAGATGATTCCCGGGGTAAACCTACGATCTCCCATCCACAGGTCTAGATTTCTCTTGAACAGAGTCAGCGAGGTGCTCTGCCTCACATGGACCGGGATTTTATTCCACAGCATAGGGAGTCTCTGAGTGATAAATCTATCCCTCCAGCACGTCCTATTTATATCCGTGCTAAGGTTTAAGTCGCTTGCTCTAGTGGTTTTGGTGGATTTGGATTTTTGAGGTGGAGCATGTCCATTAATTCCGGGTTGGACATGGCCTTGTATGTCAGGCACATGTCACCTCTGAGCAGACGGTATGCGACTGAATAGAGCTGGAGTTTCTTCAATCTGGCAGCATATGACAGATTTTGGAGTCCCTTTATCCTTTTGGTGAGGAACTTTGGGGTCTCTCCAATTGCTGCAGATGTCGGGTGAGATACATCCCGAATGGGGCATTGTACTCGATCATTGGTCTGATAAGTGAAGAGTACAGGGGAACAATGACCTCACTAGATCTGGATGTGAATCCCTTCATGATCAGGTGGGCAATGTAGAAGGTCTTTCTAACCACTTTAGCAATGTGAGTGTCAAAAGAAAGGCCACTGTCAACCTGGGTCCCCAGGTCCCTGATAACCTCTTCTGTGCTTAGTGGATTGCCACCTATATGGTAGCTTGGGGTTACCTTGTTTTTCCCGAAGGGTATGACTATACATTTTTGGCGTTTAACTTCAGGCCATGGCTCTGGCACCAGCTATCTGTTTCCGTGAGTCCCTTCTGAAGGATATCAGTGTCCGATGCACTTTCCACTATGGCCCAGTTTGCAGTCATCTGCAAACTTTGTCAGCCAAAGTCCTCCCATGTTGGCCTGTACTTCTGAGAAGTAGATGCCAAACAATAGGGGCCAAGGACCGAGCCCTGTGGGACACCACTTGTGACCGGCTTGGAGTCTGACACAGCGCCAGCAACTCTAACCCTGTGGGTTCTGTCCTTAAGCCAGTTTGCAACCCATCTTGTGACATATGGGTTTACATTTAAGCTGGTAAGTTTTTCTACAATACCCGAGTGGGGTATTGTGTAAAGCCTTTGCAAGGTCAAGGTAGGCTGTATGGACTGCCTTTCCCTCATCAATGGCCTTGGTGACTATTTCAAGAAGTCGACCAAGTTCAAAAGGCATGATCTTCCCTTGACAAAGCCAAACTGGGTCGGGTCCAATGTCTGCAAGTCCCCTATATCTTTGTTTATGAGCTCCATTATGATCCTCTCCATAGCTTTGCAGACTAGACTTGTTAAGCTTATGGGCGGTAATTACCAGGGTCCGTAGAGGCGCCACCTTTGTGGAGTGGGACCACAGTTGCCGTCACGCCACTCCTTGGGCACGTATCCTGTGGTAAGGCTGAGATTAAACAGCTGCCTTATGTGCGGGTTTAATTCCTCATTTAGCTCGTGTAGCACACAGCCGGGGACACCATCCGGTCCCATTGATGCTGTGTTTTAGCTTTAGAGAGCAGCTTTCACCTGCGCATTTGAGATGTCCGGGAGGCTACACTCGGCTGGGATAGTTATCTCTCCTTTAGGGGAGAGGGGTGAAGTTTGCACTGAACCTGTCTGCCAGTATGTTGGCAATGTCTGTGGGTTCAGTGATTTTTGTATCATTTTGGACTAATTCTGAGCATATCTGTGAGTTTCCACCCAGGTTCCTAACATAGCTGAAAAAGGCCTTATGATTGTCCTTTGAATCCATGGCAATTTTTCTCTCAAAATTGGCCTTAGTTGATTTTATGAGTGCTCGTATTTTTTACTAATAATGATCAGGGTGACTTCCCTTTTATGGATTTTGTTCTATCATGTAATAGCTTTCTCCTCTTATTGTAAAGTTTGTTAATGGCTGGGGTCCACCAGACTGGACGTTTGCCCTTTGTGGAAAGAGTCTTGGTTTTATTTGGGATTGCCTGATCCATGCAGTCCTGGAGGTGTTCATAGAAGGCATTTGTAAGGGCTTCCGCAGCTTGGGTTGTGGTTTCCTCTGACTCAGGGGCCTTGAAGGATACCACACCAGTCTTGAGTAGTGTGAAGTTTGCTTTAGAGAAGTTCTTCACTATGGTCTTTTGTTTGGGGTGGGGCGGATGTGGATTTCCAGTGAGATTAGTTTATGATCAGATCTCACCAATGAGGGATATACTTCCGGTGTGGAGCATTTTGTCCCCATGTTTGTGACAATGAGATCTAGTATATTTTCTCCTCTCGTGGGAACAGTGACTAGCTGTTCCATGGCATTTGAATTTATGAACTCCAGGAACCGTTGGGCTAGAAAGTTAGGGCTTGAGTAATGTTCCCAGTCTATATTCGGGTAGTTGAAGTCACCCAATATGATGGTGTTTGGAGATACATTTATACCCTCCAGTGTCTTCAGGAAGGCTGTGTGGGGTTCCTGAGTTTGAGAGGGTGGCCTGTAGCATGCTACAATTTGTAGAGCAGTTTTGCCTATTGTTAGTTGCACCTGGATGGTTTCTGAAGCTTCATGCGTTGCCACCAACCTGGAGGTGTGAGTATCCTTTATGAATATGGATACACCCCCTCCTTTTGTGGAGTGGTCCGGGTTTTGGGGCCTGAACGCATGATATGAGGTAAAACCTAATAGTGCCGGGGTGCTCTCAGGAGCCTTGAACCAGGTTTCAGTTACAGCACAGACATCGATGTTCTCCATACTGAGAAGGGCCTCGAGTGCGTGCATTTTGAGATTTAGACTTCTGGCATTGAGCAGCATTACCCTCAATTTCTTCCCATTTTTGTTTTCTAGGGTGGTAGGTTTAGAATTTGAGCCTTGCCTAAAAAAGGCACTATGGGGGTGGCAAGAGCCTTAGCCAATATCCGGAATCCCAGGGGTGACAGGTGCAAGCCGTCCCTTCATGAAGCAGCGTGGCTTGTCAAGCATGTCATCCCAGGCAGACAGACACTGGATCCCCTTTGAATGACATCAGACATTAAGCCAATTGTTAAAGCTGATCATCTTGTCTCTATATTGTGGCATCATTCTTGGTGAAGGAAGGATACTGCTCAGGGTTAGGGTCATACCTGCCTGGGCTACATAATCAGAGAGCTCCTCTATGTCTCTTTTCATGCAGTCCAGGGAGGTATGTCTCAGGTCGTTCACACCAGCATGGACAATGACTGTGTCATATTTGTACTTGCTGTGGAGTGACCAGTGCTTGTGTTATGTGGCGGATTCTAGCGCCCGATAGGCAGCTTACTGTGACCCTCTCATTGTTCAGCCTGGTGAGTGGGACGTCAGTGTGTCTGACTATGGAGTCACCTATGACAAGTATGTTTGGTGTTGTATTTGGCCTTAAGGGCTGTGACTGCTTTGCACACTGCTTTTGTGGTTTATGTGTTGCTTGTGGGGTGTCTTGAGGTAGCAGTTGTTTGGGTGTCTGCTTTGGAGGCCTCTGCTGTTTAGGTAAATTTTTACTCAGAGCCTCCGAGTATGTCTTTGTGTGTTTATGTGTTTGATTCAGTGGAGTGGTAGCATTATGTGAGGCTGGTTTTGTGGTGTGTGTAGTTGCCTTCTCCTCCTGTCTGGTCTTGCCAGTCCTGAGTTGAGAGAGCTCAGCCTCCAGTTTGGCTAAATAGCTGCATCTCTCGCAAGTATTTGTGTTATGTGGGAGGAGGAGAGGGTTGTCTGTGTACATGAGGCAGTTATAACATTGCCTCAAGATTCCCAGATTCACCAGCTGGACCGGAGAGGAGATTGACAACTGACCTTTGGACATGCTAGAATAATATTGGGAAATCCTTAATTGAAAACAAGGGCCAGTGGGGAGTGAGGGTGTAGTGCTTTTAATTTTTAGTGCTGACTTATATAATTGCTTTAGTGAGCAAGTGCCAGGTAACTTGAGTGCAATGTGATACAAGTAACTAAATGCAAAACGACAAACAGTAACTTTCTTTCAAGTGAAACAAGGAAATAAGTACAGTAAGCAATGCAGATATCACTAGTGATCCACAGAAGCGCTGAGAAGTTGCGTATTAGGTGAATTAGCTTCCAGGGAAATAACAAGCAAACAAACAACAAGTATATAAACAAAGCTAGATTCAGTAGGCCTGGATCTAGTCTATGCTAGAGCAAACAAGGTGAACCAATTTCAGTAAGATACAGTTCAAATATTCAGGCACTATAAACCTTTAACCAGAAAATTCCCAGCTCAGAAGGGCAGAGTCCAGCCTCTTCTCCCACAAGAGTGCAGTCCACGAACCTTCTTAATGTAAAATAACTGGCCTGAAGCCCAAGTGCCTAAACCAGAACTAATACACTTGGACACTGGGCTCTCAATCAGCAGTTCCCAACTTAGAAGGATGAAAGCTACCTGTCCTGCCACCACAGTGCTTGCCACAAACCTTCCTAATGTAAAACAACTGGTCTGAAGCCCAAGTGCTTAATCCAAAAGACTTGAATGATAGCTACACTTTAATCAAGTTACAACCAAGCAGTAATAAATACCATTGAATACTTTAGAGAATGTCTGGATTAGTGCTCAAGTTACACAAACAAAGCTAGATCCAGCAGGCCCGAATCCAGTCTATGCCACAGCAAACAAGGCGCACCAACTTCAGTAAGAAACGGTTCAGATATGCATGCACTATAAGCCTTTAACCAGAAATTCCCAGCTCAGAAGGGCAGAGTCCAGCCTCTCCTCCCACAAGAGTGCAGACCACGAACCCTCTTAATGTAAAATAACTGGCTTGAAAGCCCAAGTGCTTAAACCAGAATTAATACACTTTTAGAATAACAGACACTGAGCCCTCACTCAGCAGTTCTCAACCTAGAAGGATGTAAGCTACCTGTTCTGCCACAACAGTGCAGACCACAAACCTCTCAGTGCAAAGCAACTAACTGGTCCGAAGCCCAAGTGTTTAAACCAAAAGGCTTAGAATGAGTTACACCAAGCAGTAATAAATACAATTGAGTATTTTAAGATGATGCAAAAGTAAAAAGAAGTAGGTAAAAACACAAGTACAGTAAAAGCAGATGAAATTTTTTTTTTTTTTTTTTTTTTTTTTTTTTTCTGAACAAGTGCTGAGATCAAAGAAACAGATTTGAGTGCTGAAACTAGAAAACTGGCTAGTTACAAGAAAAAAACAAGCTAGAAGGCTTCCCTCAAACACAGAAGGGCTTGGGGGCTCAGAAGCCTACAAATAGTCTGTACCACTTAACAAGAAAGGCAGGAAATAAGCTTAATTTTTTTTTCTATTTCCCAGATGCTCTCTTTGTACACAGTAGGAGTGCCTGAAATCAGAATATGATCTCACTGCACTCAGTTGAGTGAGCAAATGAGATGGGCCCAGAGGCAGGCTGAGGGGCAGTTTCAATGCCACTAAGATTAACACCAAAACAAAAACAGGGTGGGTGGGAATAACTGAAGAGCAGAATAACCAGTTAAAAATTCCTTCAACACTCCTTCATACACAGTTTAAATCAATTTAAATACTGTATTTTTAAAAGAAAAAGTGCATAAAAGGTACTTAAATTCTCTTATACGTCCAGTTGAATATAACCAAGTTCTTAGCTTGCCAAGCTGAAGTTTTAAAGCAGGAATTATTTCACATGCACCAGTTTAAATATGCAAGGACAGGAAATCAATGAATGTGGCTACCCCACACCTGTAATTACTAGCAAATAACAAAATTCAGCCAACACTAGCTTTTAGTTCAAGTTACTGAAGAGCAGAATAACCAGTTAAAAATTCCTTCAACACTCCTTCATACACAGTTTAAATCAATTTAAATACTGTATTTTTAAAAGAAAAAGTGCATAAAAGGTACTTAAATTCTCTTATACGTCCAGTTGAATATAACCAAGTTCTTAGCTTGCCAAGCTGAAGTTTTAAAGCAGGAATTATTTCACATGCACCAGTTTAAATATGCAAGGACAGGAAATCAATGAATGTGGCTACCCCACACCTGTAATTACTAGCAAATAACAAAATTCAGCCAACACTAGCTTTTAGTTCAAGTTACTGAAGAGCAGAATAACCAGTTAAAAATTCCTTCAACACTCCTTCATACACAGTTTAAATCAATTTAAATACTGTATTTTTAAAAGAAAAAGTGCATAAAAAGGTACTTAAATTCTCTTATACGTCCAGTTGAATATAACCAAGTTCTTAGCTTGCCAAGCTGAAGTTTTAAAGCAGGAATTATTTCACATGCACCAGTTTAAATATGCAAGGACAGGAAATCAATGAATGTGGCTACCCCCACCTGTAATTACTAGCAAATAACAAAATTCAGCCAACACTAGCTTTTAGTTCAAGTTACTGAAGAGCAGAATAACCAGTTAAAAATTCCTTCAACACTCCTTCATACACAGTTTAAATCAATTTAAATACTGTATTTTTTAAAAGAAAAAGTGCATAAAAAGGTACTTAAATTCTCTTATACGTCCAGTTGAATATAACCAAGTTCTTAGCTTGCCAAGCTGAAGTTTTAAAGCAGGGTCAGTAAAGGATGAGTGTGATGGGCATAGTTGGTATGGTAGATGTAAATGGAAGGACATTGGCATGTAACTCTTCCTGCATCAAACTTGTGCTTATTCACTAAACTACTATGTCTGGAAGAGATAGGGGAACTGGCTGATAAAGAGTTATAACAAGAGTTAAGCAGAAATGGTTAGGTGGAAGTCTTCTTATTACTAGTGCTTTAATAGCTTTTAGCCCCATATAAAAAAACATATATAGTACATATAACAAATAGCATGTCTTCCTATTCTAACTTCTGCTGGTCTTCTAGCATCCCATAGCTTTTATATTATGGCAGAAAGTAACAGGGGGCAGTATATTGCAGTGTAGTAAAATAGAATATCCCCCAAAATGGGTGTAAGGTGTAAGGTTTCTTAGAACTGGTTAAGGTAGTGTAACAATTTGTATTCCCCTGATATTATGTTGACTAGTGTGTCTTAGTTGGGGCATTGATCTGTGTTATTAATTATAGAGATAGTACTAGTCATTTAGATAACTGGTGGTATTAAAGTATGACTTAGTGCGTCAGGCTGAATGTTAGTGTTTCCAGGTATATTTCTCGTCTCTGGTCAAGAAGCTTCATGGTGATAAACCCTCAGATTTTATAGGTTGTTAGCTTTATATCAGAATAGATATTATTATATTATTAATATTCTGTTGTTAAAATCTAGTATACATAAGAACACACTGAAAAAATGTTTTCCTCGAAGAGGTGGTTAGTCATAAAACAGTAAGCAAATCAGAGCATATATATATTACTTATGGAGACTGTAGCATTTGTCAAAATTATAAAGTAATTAACTTCACAACTTGTTCCATTAACTATTTTTAACAACATGCACCTGTCAATTAAAGTGAAGGTATTATTATTAGAAAATGTCATGTTAACCAGTTCAAGATGAATATCTTAGGTGTGCTAGTTATTTGGACAGACTTGAGAGTAACAGTATACACATTTTTGTTTGGCCATTTTTAATTTTTTACTTCCCTTTATCATTGTCCTTTCCTCATCTTCCCTTTTCTTTCTTCATTTGTGATGAATATGTTGCATTGCTATGTTAGAAGGAAAGAAAAAAAATGCAAAGTGTAGTATTCATAGTTGTTGTCCAAGTCTGGTGAAACTTGTATGAGAAGTCATTTATAAAAGTATAGGCAAAATAGCATAAAAAAGTGGATTCCAGAAATTTTAAATGTCAAAGGAAGGAAATGTCATGCATTACTTTATAATGCAATTGTACAGTTTGTAGGTATTCACATTATTCCATGTGGTTGAGTGGAATACCAGCATAGCCGGCCTTAGGCATAGGCCAACTAGGCAGCCGCCTAGGGCACAGCTGTAGTAGGGGTGCTTTTCCAGTATTTATTTGGTATAGGTAGACCAGGATGGGGACACCGAGTGGCATGGTGGGGGGGGGCGCAGTGGAGCCTTTTTGCCTAGGGCACCAGTTGACCAAAGGCCCTGAGGGCAGAGAATAGTGAGAATGGGAAGATTGCTGTGTTGACCTCTAGATGGACGTATAATCTGTTTTTGCATGACATGATTAGCTTGTGGAGCTAAGTTAAAGGTGTTGGAGAAAGAAATCTAATTGTAGTAATTCAAAACTAAAGATTTTATGGTTAACTTGGGCTTTTCAGGATTAAAATGACAGATGTGTTGAAAGTCTGACATTATGAATGCAGTTCTTGCAGATTTCTTTTTCTTGCTTGCCTGAAAATGTCTGAAAATGTGGTAGTGGCATTTTAAGAAAGATAAGGCTTCTGGGAAGACAAGTTCAGGGGTTAACCAGGAAGTGACTGGCAGATTGAGGTGGCTGGATTCTCATATGCTGCATTAATGGAACCAGAGAGTCATTTTCAGCAGAGAAGTCCATGGATTATTTCTTTTAGATTATAAACAGTACCAAAATGGTAAGATGCTTATTTTTATATTATTTCTATCATGTTTGCTCGTCCTTAATTAGCGGTCATCTTATTTATGCCACAATATTGCTTATTTTCATTTTATTTGCTACTTTTAGTAGTAAGTAGTTCAGGAGCCCGATATCAGTGACTACCATCCTAAAGTCAAGTCACAGAGTAGTTTAGAATGTGGTTGTGATAATTCATAAGTACCCTTTTTTTTTTTTTTTTTTTTTGCAGCTGTAAGGATTCTGGTCGCATGTTGACATTTAAACAGTTTTATATATACTAATCTTGGTTTAGTGGAATCTAATGATGGGTATAGGGCTCGGTGTGCTCTTTCTATTGTTATCTGGCTTGCTTCAGTGGTGTTTTGAAGTAGAGTCCCAAATATAGCCAAAGTTGTTTCCAGTAGTTTGTTTTGCTCAGTAATTTCTAGAATACCCCTCAAGATGATAATATTATGTCTGGATCTTGCTTCTAGGTTCAGGATTTGTTGCTGCATTTCTTGTATAGAATTGCAGTAAGCTTTAGCTTCCTTCTGTAGTTCTTCGATTTTATTTTCATTTTCAAAGATTCTGGCTTCTGATTTTTCCATTCTGATTGCAATGTGATTAATGGAATCGCCAAAAGATTTTAACTGGTCTGAGAAATTTTGAATGGCTAATTGTAGAGTCTGTAGAGCAAGTTTTAGGTTGTCAAGGTTTGTAGATTCGGTTTTATTTTACTGGATGATTTACTGGTTTCTTGTTGCTTCCCAGTTCTGGTCCTTTTAGTATTAATGTCTTTTTCTGGAGATATAAATGCTGAAAACTTATTAGTAGTTTGAGAGTCCATGGTATCTGAGTCAGTCAGCATTATTTCTCTTTTGTTGCTTAGGAGCTGAAAGAAGATAGCTGGCCTCCAGGTGATTCAGTCAGCCAGCAAGCAGAGCACATGTGAAGGAATCCTGGCAGTATCAAAGGTAATCTTCCTATTTTTCAGGTTTCTCTTCTGTTTCTGGTAGTTTTTCAAAGTTGTAGCAGCTAGTTTTGATGACAATCAAGTTTTCTTTTTCCCCTGGATCACTTTTTTTGTCAGAAAAAGTAATTGTATATATTGGAGATTATCTAATTATTTATGTATTGGAGAGCTAGGTAACTGCAGTGTTTATAGGTCAGTGGCCATTTTAGATCTCAGGGTAAAATTTTAATTTGTGCATAGCTGATACCTGAAAGGTAAGAATAAATATTTTGCTTGTGTACAAGCTGTGAAAGTAATGGTTATTTTTTCATTATATAGTCCTTGGTAGAATTGATGTAAATGACTGAAACACATGAACCAAAGACAGTGGTAGATAAGCATAGATGATATTAATAAATTACTTTGTTCTGCTTTTGAAAGAATTATATGATTGCTCTCAGTTTTGCTTGAAATGAATGTAGCTATATATATGTATTCTTTTCTATGTAAAGCGCTGTAAGCTATTATGACTGCCTTTTTTTCCTTTTTTTACATAGCTGTGGATTGTTTCTACTAATTAAACAAAAGGCTATGATATGCTGATTAGTATGAACGACATGCCTCTACAAACATTGCAGAGAAAATGTTATGCATCAAGTTTCAAGATAGGAATATGGACTTGTGAAAAGCTGGTGGATTTAAAGTTAAGAACAAATGTTTTACTTATTCCACAAGAAGATGGAGATGACAGTTATCTGTGCCTCTATCCTAATTCATTGACATATGAAAAAAATAAAGAAAAATAAAAAAAATCATATGTGTGTGTGTGTGTGTGTGTGTGTGTGTGTGTGTGTGTGTGTGTGTGAGTGAGTGAGTGAGTGAGTGAGTGAGTGAGCAAGAGCAAACCTCTTCACTTCCTTGCTCAGGAATTCTGGACAAAACCAAAATAATCACGGACAAAGACCGAAATCAGGGACACTTTTTTAATATTGCTCTAATTCACTTAAAATCCTAATAGATCTACAGATTTTGCATCAATATAATTTTTTTCTGAACAACAAAAAGAACTATGAAATTATAAAGTCAGGATTTATTGACTGACAATAATCTACAGAGATTTTCTAGATAAAAATAATTAAACACTATAACCAAATAATGTAGTATGACCAGTGACTCTATATTCAAATATTGTATAGCTAAGCTATAGAACCACATCCCACTAACTCTGAAATCCATTCAAAATACAAACTCATTTAAAACACAATTAAAAGTCCACTTATAAAATCAAGGGTCTGCTGCTGTACATCTCCAGGGTAAATGCTACTGGTAAACACCAGTACATACATAATTAGATAATCTTCAGCTTGTTATATCACAAAACCATTTCTCTTCATTAAGAACTCTGTACCCAACAACCGGGCTACACCAATACCTGAACAGTTTTACTATCTCCTAGACATATACATAGTTTTGCAACATTAGTCACCAACCCAGCTCAACTTATGATAGCTGTATATAATTGTCTTTTAGCCTGATTAATATCCCACCTTCAAATGACAATATTAACATTTTCTACCCTATCAAGTTCCTTCCCTAACTTCCATTTCTTTGAATTTTGAAATCAATAATCACAAGGTCTATTATCTATATGCCAAACCCACTGATAAATGTTTTCAAATACTCAATGTTCTCCATCTACTTAATGCATATTTATCTTTTATACTGTAGTAATTTCCTTCCATTCATGTGAATTTAATCTAACTAGCAAATGTATGTGTAATTGTTAATGTTTATTAATTAATATCTGTTCATGTATATTATTTAATGTCTGTTTAAAAATTATGGAAATATGTTGGAGCATTCCCCCCAGGCCTCCGCTGAAAAGGTTTGCTTTATAACTAACACAAATACCACAAAAATAAAAAGACAAAAAATACCACTAGCGACGTTGCTCTGTGATTGTGGCTGTTGTCACTAGTGGTATTTTTTGTTTTTTAACTAAACCCAGTTTTACAAACCCAGCAGAGAAAAGCAAAATTAATAAATAAAGATTTAACAGAATTTTTTACTTCATTTTCATTTGCTTTTAACAAATATAACAAAAGAATAATGTCATACAACAGGAAAGACATAAAAAGTACAGTGATCATTGAACTAGCATAGTAAACCAAAAACAAAGACACATTCCCGGATTCTGCAAGCCCTGCATGGCATGCAGGAGTAATGCAGGAGCTCCAGCAGGCAATATGTCTGCCGTGCGACCCAGGAATAACCTGTAGGGGGTGTGCACGAGCGCTCCTGCACGGACTCAGCCCCTGTATGCAAATTATCCCATTTGCAGGAGAAATCCATGCAAATGAGGTGAATTTGTGATCCAGGAAGCTGGAAACCAGCTGGGCGGCCACGGTGGTGCAGTGGTTAACATTGTTGCCTCACAGCAAGAGGTTCTCCGGTTCGATCCTCGGCTAGGATGCCTTCTGTGCAGAGTCTGCATGTCCTTCCTGTGGACGCGTGGGTTTCTTCCGGGTGCTCCGGTTTCCTCCCACATCCCAAAGACATGCTGCAGGTGGATTGGACACTCTAAATTGGCCCTAGGTGTGAGTGCGTGTGTGTGTGTGCCTTCTGTGGCAGGTTGGGCGCCAGGCTGGCAACTCGACACTGTAAAACTCCACTGCCAATCATGAGCGGACAGGTGATCTGCTGTGGTGACCCCTAACTGGGAAAAGCCGAAAGAAGAAGCTGGAAACCAGCTGTGCAGGACTAGTGTAATCTGCAGAAATGCACTCCGCCAGTAACGGTGTACATTTCTGCAAATTACAAAACAGAGCCATGACAGCTCCAAATAAAAGGTGGATATTATGTATAAAGCATGCCGATGGCCAACTATAAGGCCATTGGCATGGAAAGCACTTGCAAAAAAAAAAAAAATCAACTTTTATTTTTTTTAGCCGATCTCTGCTGTTTAAGCATAGGGCAGCGGCGTGCAAATGGGATGGGGAGTAAATAAAGAAAAAAATACCTTAAATAAGCATTCTAACTAAAATCACTATTCTGCCATTATACTCAATGGCAAGCAGAAGACAACATGGCCAATGAATAGTAGTTGCTAAGGGGGCAGGCTCAGTGTGGGACCTGTAACTATGCATCAGCAGGCAAGACAGATGGACAGATAGTCTTGCACCATTTAAATATTGTTTAGTTCACCAGTACTCTTTATTTCGTGTCCATTTTCTTCATGCTTTTTTTCCAGTGTTTGTGTATTCTTGTTCAGAAAGATGTAGCGACAGAGTTATATTCATACTTGAGAATACACTGCTTATGCAGCATGTTGTAGAACCAGTACCCTATACACCTGATAAAAACCTGAAAATTGTGAAGAGCTGACAAAAACACAAACTCTGTTAGGAGAATCCGGTTATATTCGTAGTGGCCAGAGACATCGGAATACTATTCTTTCCTTGGAAACAATATCGGAAAACATAAAATCCCAACAGGACTGGGAAGCTTGATCTTTCAGTAGAAGCAAGATTTAGGGCTTGTAATATTCACATCCATCTGTTCATTTTTCAATCCCTGGGGTTATCATCAGGGGAATTATCAGCAGTAGAAACGTACATAAAAAAGCCCAACTAACGGTTCTAACAGTTTGATCAGGATTGCCAGTAAAACAGAAACTTCGAATCCATAATTACAACAGCATTTGATTTACAGCCTTGTACAGCTCACAACTCCATTCAAAAATAATTATACAAGGTAAAAACTAACTTTTAAGAGAGGGAAATAACATTTAAATTTTGTCTAAGTCTAAAATAAATGCTCGCGACTGCATAAATGTGAGCTGAACACTTGAAAAAGCCATCAAATAAAACAATCAAAATGAAGTGCCTTAATGTTACTTATAGTAATAAATTTATTCCTAAATAAGTCTACATTAAATTAAAGCACTAGAATTTAACTTTTAAGCTTGGATTCAGCAACTGATTCTAACAAGAGCATTTAGAGGAAGTGATTACTGAAAGAAAAAATAAAACTACGGAGAGACTTTGAAGCATATGAGAACAAACAGTGCTGCTGTATGATCGTTGGTATCGTGTGGCGCTTATAGGGACCGGATTTATGCTTTGCACCTAGAAGGTAGTGGATGCACTGTTTACTGTTTACATATTCGACTGATTGCCCCTCCAGGTCATTTGGGGCTAAGACTGCTTTGGTGTTGTACCAAAAACTGTTGAATTTTGGCTGTATTTATCAACCAAGATGGCAGCTGTGAAGACAGGCCTGAGGTTGACCTTACTATTGCTAAATGGAGAGGAATGACTGCGTTTCCATTTGGGTGTTGTCGGAAGTGTATATTAACCAGGATGGCAGCTGTGAATACGGGCCTGTGGTTGAACTAAAAGAAAAAAATTAATACATTGACTTTACATATATTTTTGGGCATTGCTCAGATTATATGCTATGAAAAACTGTTTAACAACTTTTTTCTTCATGGCTGGACTGTGCTGTTATTATCTAGACTAATACATAATACAGACAGAGGTATTATACTATGTACTTTGGGGTCCAATTTTGGAAATAATCATCCTCGTAAAGATGGACTTTATGCTGAAAGTGTGCATTTTAGTGTTTGCCTAGTGCATTAGATGTTTTGGCGTTCTTAAGCACCTGTAACACCAAAATGTTGAAGTGACAGTACTGAATAACAGTATATCTGGGTATTGCAGTGTGTCTGAGCTATCTTGGGTGTTTTGCAAGTTTTATTACAATCAACTTTATAGGTTAATTATCACTATGTCAGCAATTGTGCAGAAGGGCTGGAAATACAAATGGGATTGTTATATTGGTCGCACATACATTTTTGGTCGCATTTGGGACCAGATGGGGTGATATATACTTGTGGACTTTGTGGTGGTGCTTTCTTTTAACAACCAAGTATTTTCTAGTTTGACTAACTGCCTACTCTGTGATATTACTTTAAACTGTGCAATTTTATGTTAAAACCTTTCAATGCGTGTACTAATAAGGTTGAACTGTTGAGACTGACAATTTTGGGAATTGTTAGTTACATTTTTCCCAGCCTCAGTATTTCCCACTTATCTGACAGTTTCCTCACTGCCCTACTCTAAAGAACCTGTGGACTCATCCACCTCTTTCTCATCTCCCCTCTGATATATAATATCTATACTTTATGAGTGCTTAGAAGAGAAAGTCTTACACTGTTAAAAACTACTCCCTGCCTGTAGTTTCTCTCCAACTTCAGGTCACTGATTGTTTTTTTTTTTTTTTTTTTTTTTCTGGACAGTCCCACCCTAACCAACCACAATCAGGCCCATTTGAAACTCCTCCCACCTATAAAAAATCTTAAACTCTCATCAAACTCTGCAACCCCCTCCTACAATCCTATTCTCATCAATTCTAACTTCCAGTCCAATAACTCTACTTATCTCTCTTTCCTGTCAGTCCTATCTCATGCAACTTCCCAACTCCTTCCTCACCTCACTCACACACTCCACTGTGCCATACATCCATGCTGACTCCCCCTCTTGCTCTGCTATCTCACATGAATTTTTATAACTACAACACTATTTATCTATACAAATCTAAAGTACTCCTATCCCCTTCTCCTCTATACCCTCCTCTAAACTGTCACTCCAAAAGACAAATACTCTCATGTCAACCTTACCTCTTATCCCTTCCTATCCACCTCTGTTTACTGCTCCACCACACCCCTCTCTCACAGGCCGGTGATGCGCACCCCAACCCCAGGCCAACCTCCAGCATTAATGCAGCTAAAAAATACTTTCAACCCAAAAAATCTAAGTCCCTGCGCATTACTACACTCATTGCACAAAGTATTAGAAACAAAATCCCTAACCTTCATGCATGGCTCTCCCGCAATCACCCCGACATAACTACCATATCTGAAACTTGGCTCAAACCTTACATAAAAGATCATGAAATCCTACCACCAGGTTACCAAATGATTCGCAGTGATCGTCCCCACAAAAAAGGAGGAGGAGTAGCTATAATCTACCCCACCTCCCATACCATAACCCCCTACACCAATTAAATTCCAACCTTTGCCATTGGTGAATTAACAATAGGACTACTAAAAATTAACAAGCACAAATCCATATGTATCACTGTCCTCTATATCCCCCCCGGTGATAACATCAAAACGCTTGAGAACATACTATCCTGGCTCTCCTCTCACTTAAATAATGATACCTATATCCTTGGTGACACCAACATCCATTGGTCCTCCAACTCAGATGCCCCTTCCCATGCTATCAACCTGTACAACTTCCCCCAACTAATTCACTCACCTACCAGACCAAATAAAGATGGTACATCAGGTACCATCATTGACTGGATCCTTACAACACATCCAAGTCTCATCAACAAATCCGGTATATTACCAGATCCTCTCAGTGACCACTTACCTGCTTTTGCTGATTGACTCCCAACTCCCCTACAAAAATAACACCACTACATTCAAACTCGCAACCTGTCATCTTTCAATCCCCAAATCTTCTCAGAATGCCTTAAGTGCATCGACTGGACCCTTCTAAGAACTCTTCCTCTAAATGATGCTGTCTCCCATTTCAACCACTCATTCCTTACCCTCCTTAACCAGCAAGCCCCCCTGAGAACCAAATACATCAAATCCAATCCTTGCCCATGGTTATCCAAAGAAACCGAACTTATCCAAAGAAACCGAACTTGCCATGCAACAAAGGAACAAAAAATGGAGGCAGAATCAAAAAAATAAAAACCCAAGCTCCCTCCTAGAATTTAAGCAACTCAGTAACTCCACCAAAAAGCTAATTATCAAAGACCGCAAAGCTCACTATTCCAAACTTCAGTCTCTGCACTCAACAAACTCCAAAAAATTCTGGGACTCCATCTCATCTATTTTAAATCCTGGTAATAAAGTAAATCCCTGTTCCAATCTAACCCTCTCTGAACTCGACACCACCTCTCAATTCAATTCCTTCTTCATAGACTGTATAGCCAAATTATCCAACTCCTTCCTACCCCCATCCCCTAACCACAATGCCACACTCCAAAACCCCCTCTCCACCCAGTTAAACTCCTCCTCACCCTTCTTCCTTAAGCCCATTCCCACAAACACGATAAAAAGACTCCTCCTCAAACTCAAACCCTGCTACAATGCACCTGACAATCTTCCTCCTACATTCCTAAAACTATCTGCAGAAAGCATCGCCTTCCCCATCTCTATACTTTTAAATAGATCCATACAACAATCATACATCCCTTCCATCTGGCGCCATGCTTACATCATCCCCCTCCACAAAGATGGTAAAAATACTGACACCACCAACTTCAGGCCCATCGCCATCCTATCCCCTCTGTCTAAAATTCTTGAGAAAACCATCCAAGCTCAACTAATGATGCACCTAACCCAAAACAATCTCCTCTCCCCTACCCATCATGGTTTCCGTCCTGGTCACTCCAACATAAGTGCCCTTCTTTCCTTTCTAGAAACCATCAACCAAGAACGTGACTCAGGCAAATTTGTATCTACATTATTCCTTGATCTGTCAAAAGCCTTTGATACCATCTCCCACACCCTTCTCATATCTCAACTCTCTACTCTACACCTCTCTCCCCCCTCACTAGATTGGTTTTCCAGCTACCTATCCAACCACCAACAAGCAGTCCAATGTATAACCTCCACCTCCTCCTTCCTTCCTACACCCACAGGTGTCCCCCAAGGATCTGTTCTTGGCCCGCTACTCTTTAACCTATTTATTAGCAACTTTCACCACTCTGTCCCAGACTCATCTGTCATCCAGTATGCAGATGACCCGACCATCATCTGCTCAGCTTTCTCACCCTCCGAGCTTCTAGCAAAAACACAATTAGCCTTTTCCAAAACAGAAATCTGGATGCAGTCCACCCACCTAGCCCTGAATGCAAATAAAACAAAACTAATGATCTTCTGCCCCAGCAAAAACTCAACTATCGATAAAACCTCATTCATCATACAAAGCCAGAATAACACTCCCCTTGATATAGTCCCCACCACTAAACTTCTCGGTATCATCATAGATGAAAAAGTAAAATTTGACACACACATCCACTCTGCAATCAAAAAACTCACCAAAAGTTAGGTCTTCTCTACAGACACATCCACTTCCTCCACCCCTCTACCTGTCAAACCCTGGCATCTACTTTCTTGCTCCCCGCCCTAGTGTATGGTGCACCCCTGTTCACAAACATACACATCAGCTTACGAAACAAACTTGAATCCTGCTACCACAAAATCTGCAAATTTGCAACCAATTCTAAATACTCTTCCCACCACTGCCACTCCCTCCTCATCCTCAATTGGCTTGAACTTCCCAACTACCTTAGTTACCTACAACTCACCACTGCTCACAAACTTATCTACAAACCTGCAAACTGCCCTTCTCTGGCTACATGCTTAAAACCCTATATACCCAACCGCCAACTCAGATCCACAAACCAAAATCTCCTTGAAATCCATAAACCATCTCATCCTCCTGGCCAGCTACTTCTCTCCTACTCCATAGCCAAAAAATGGAATTCACCTCCCCTCCTTTGCAGCCTTCCCCAGCATGACAATTTCAAAACCCAGCTAGTATCTCATCTATCATCTGAATGGATATGCCCATGCCACACTCCATCTTAATCCCCTCTCCACCCTCTCTCTTTCTGCACAACTCCTTAAGATTCTCTCTGCTGCCATGGACTGTGTATCTTCCATGGTATTCTCCATAACCCCTTCTGTTTCTTTCTCCATGCTTTATAGACCACCTAAACTAAAATAAATAATAGCTATATCTCAACTCACATAGAATTCTCCTGCCAGGAATTACACTCTGTATCTGATCACTTCTACCTACCATTATAAGCTAGTTATTATATATTTTAAATGTTTTACTCAATTGAGCTTTTAACATACTGTATTACACACTCTGAAATGTCTTTAACTTGTTCTGTACAGTTAGTTGTTGTGGCCCTAGTAACTTGCAATATGTACTTGAAATGTATACATTTTTGCTCTTTCTTTATAACCTGCAAGTTGTAAATTCAAATGCAACTGTAATATGTTTTGGAGCTTTTCTCCCCGGGTCTCCACTGAAAATGGGCTCTTCTGGCCCAGTGGACTTCCCCGATCATCAAACTTAAATAAAATAAAATAAATAATAAATCCTATGCAAATGAATGGAATGATACTGAATCCCAGATTTCCCCTGCATGCTAGTCAGCACCCAGCAGTGTGAGAGCAGGAATAGCTTGGTGCAAGCCTAGGAGTTAGCTGACATCATAGGGGTGTGTGTCAAGCATACTTTAAGTGGATTGGAGCCCTGCGGCTTGGGATTGCCCTTAGCACAGCTAAGCAAGGGGGTGTGTCTGAGGCTGCCTAGCACACTTTACATTGCCTAAGCGAGTATGCGCACCATGCACCGTGTTTTAAAGAAAAAAAAGTAAACCAGGAAATGTTTGCGCAGCACACCCCCAGGCTTAAACAGGAAGGCAATTGGAAGGGAAAACAGCAGTAGGAAGGTAACCAAGGAGAACTAGCATAGCTGGCAGGTGAAATGTATCAGAATCGGCCAATTACACAGGCAGCAGACCAGCCCAGCCCAGAACACTACTATAAACCATGCAAACACCTTTCCCTCTGTTTTAACCATATTCTACACCACCAGTGTATACAAGCAGGGAAGTTTTAACAAACAAAACAGCAAAATGATAGGGGCTGCAATAGCTATCATACAACAACATGTGGAAGAGGCTGAGGGTGTTGAGGATGTGAATGCTGTTGACCAACCCACAGTGAGGAGATGGAGAAAAGTGTACAGACCCAGGGTGACCTACCAGGGCTACATGAGCTGGAGATAGTGGAGCACTATAGGGTGGACAGGGACCTCTTACAGCAAATTGTTGAGCTGTGCCGACAACGCCTGACACACAGAACTAATAGAGGAGAACCCATCCCAGTGGATACCAAGGTATGTGTAGGCCTAAGAATACTAGCTACAGGTACCTTTCAAAGGCCAACTGGGGATATTATGGGGATCTCACAGGCATCAGCATCCAGGGTACTCCACCAGTTCCTGGATGCCATGTCAGCATATGCTGGTGAGCACGTATATTTTCCCAACATCCGTGAGACGTTGGCCAGCAATATGCAACTATTCCACCAAATAGCAGAATACCCTGAGGTAGTGGGTGCTATAGACTGCAAGCACATACACATCAAAGCACCACCCGGTGAGCAGGATAGGGTCTACATCAACCGCAAGGGCTTCCCCTCCATCAACTGCCAGGTCATGTGTGATTCCCAGTGCATAATAATGAATGTGTGTGCTGGCTGCCCAGAAAGCTATCACTATTCCCACATCTGGCATCTGACGCAGCTGTACAAGAGATTTGCCAATGAGGACATCCCTTACGGTCACTTAATGGGAGATGCTGGTTACGCACTGGAGCCGTGGCTCATGACACCCATCAGAAATGCACCCACACCCGAACAAGAACTCCATAATGAGGCACATGCACAAACCAGAATTATAAAAGAGCATCTGTTTGGGATGCTCAAGTCACAGCTCCAGTGCCTGGACACATCCGGTGGAGCCTTGCAGTACTCACCAGCTACATGTACCCAAATTGTCATTGTATGTGCCATGCTACACAATATGATCCTGTGGAAACAGCTGCAGCAGGAACAGCATGCGGCAGGGCCACACAGCCCTCCACCATTGCCAAGGCCTGCATAGGCACAGAGTGACTCAGAGGAGGAACAACCTGAATCTGCCCCAGTAGGCAGAAGGAGGTGTGCCCAGTATGCCCTGGTCTTGGCAAAGAGGCAATGCATAGCACATACACTGACACAGGAGAGATCCAAGGAATGACACCTCTCTTTGCCTCACACATACAGTAAAAGGGATGCCAGACATGACACTACCTGTGCTCAACCATGTGTAGGGAGTGTACTATGTGCATCCGACATAGGCAGCCCTACAGCACCACCCTCAATACTGGGGCACTCACAAGGTAAGTCACTCAACCTACCAATTGCCAAATGGAGTAGAATGTTTTGTTACCTGCATCAATGGATTGGATGTGAGCATGCAAGGGAATCAGGTGGCCTAATTGTATGCCAGCAGATAGTAGACACTTATAGTGGCACCATGAGATCTGCAACAAATACTAGTGTCACCATAGTAGCCACTACTACACAGGGTGACAAAACCCACAGCAGGAAATTTGCAGGGCCACATGTGTGTCCATATGACTCACACATGCCAGTCAGGGAGTTTCACACACCCAACAACAGCTTCTGCCAGCAGGACAGGTGTAGACAAACACAAACAAAGGTTGTGCTATGGTCTCTGAATGACGCTTATGGGTAACCTTCCCCCCAGGCCTACACAGACAGACTACAACAGGTCAGGCAATGGAATGTTAGTTCTGAAGGGTAGGAAGTCAGAAATGAATATGTAGGTCAATCAAAGCTAAGACCTGTAGTACACTGATGTGCCTCTAGTTAGCATTATAGATTAGAATACAGAATGAAATAGAGTACCTGGCATACCAGTACAGTCACAGCAAATGTGTACAAGTGTCAGGTGTGCCCCCCCCCCATCCTATGTAGAAATGTAGAAACAGTCACGTGTGCCTCCTCAATCCTGTGTAGAAATGTAGAAACAGTCAGGTGTGCTCTACAATCCTGTGTAGAATTGTAGAAACAGTCATGTGTGCCCCCGCAAGCCTGTAAAGAAATGTAGAAATAGTCAGGTGTGCCCCCTAAATCCTGTGTAGAAATGTAGTAACATGTATGTGTAGGTATAATAACAGTGGAGCACAGATGCCCAGAGGTGGCCAAGGTAACAGGATTTCTAGCATTTGCACAATATGCAGGTATGTGTGCATTGTGTTAGTGTGTGTTTCATATTGTGTGAGAATGGTCAGTATGTGCCTCTAGTCAGCATGACAGGTTAGAATACAGAATGAAATGGAGTACCTGGCATACCAGTACAGCCATAGCAAATGTGTACAAGTGTCAGGTGTGCCTGCCCATCCTATGTAGAAATGTAGAAACAGTCACGTGCCCCCCCCCCGATCCTGTGTAGAAATGTAGTAATAGTCAGGTGTGCCCCCCCCAATCATTTGTAGAAATGTAGAAACAGTCAGGTGTGCTCCCCAATCCTGTGTAGAATTGTAGAAACAGTCAGGTGTGCCCCCGCAATCCTGTGAAGAAATGTAGAAATAGTCAGATGTGCCCCCCCAATCCTGTGTAGAAATGTAGAAACAGTCAGATGTGCCCCCCAATACTGTGAAGAAATGTAGAAATAGTCAGGTGTGCCCCCCAATCCTGTGTAGCAATGTAGTAACAGTCAGGTGTGCCCCCTCACAACCACTGTGTAGAAATGTAGAAACAGACAGGGGTGTCCCCTCCCCCAATCCTGTGTAGGAATGTAGAAACAGTCAGGTGTACTCCCCCAACCCAACTTAGAAATGTAGTAACAGTCAGGTGTGCCCCCCATAGCCCAATTTAGAAATGTAGTAACATGTATGTGTAGGTATAATAACAGTGGAGCACGGATGCCCAGAGGTGGCCAAGGTAACAGGGTTTGTAGCATTTGCACAATATGCAGGTATGTGTGTGTTGGGTTGGTGTGTGGTTCATATTGTGTGAGAATGGTCAGTATGTATGCATGTTGAGGTAAGACCTGGTGGCCATTGCCCACTATTGCTGATGACAGGGACAAGTCCTCACAACTGCAGTGCCAAAGACAATTCCCACCAGTATAACACATGCTAGCAGTAAGCCATTGTAAATGTATGGTGGTAATATGTGACACCATCTGAAAGACTGACATGGCATGGCTGTTGGGCTAGACATACAAGCAGTACACAGGGGAAGGTACCCCAGACATACAGTATATATTGTGTCACTGTGAAATGGAGACACCCTTGGAATTGTACATACAGGTATTATCTGGTCCTGTAGTAGGGGATATTGGTGTTGTCTGCCCAAACACGTGCAGATAACAAAGGAGGTAGGACTGATGTATTGAGAAACAGCTGCTGTACCTGCACATGCCAGCATAACTGGAATGCCCCATGCATATCTGTGTGTCAGATGTAAGTAGTGTCCATGGCACACATTTACCCAGCTCACACAAACACCACCCACAGGTACCTCTCTGGTCGTATCCCTGCTGTGGGGAATGGGTACAATATGACCCCACCTGTATATGGCAATAGCGAAGGAATGCAGCATGCAGTGCAGGTGTCCCATGCAGGTGTGTCCCTAGCCATAAGTAGCACCCTGCCAGCATCCACACCACCTGATCATGACTGATAGAAGGTATTGGCATGAACACCTAGCACACCTACCCTATCACCCCAGGGAAATACACTGTATGGCGGTCTGAGACTGTAGGACTGACAGAATGCAACAGCCTGCCACATCTGGCCTGCAGCAACACCTAATGGCCCACAGACCTCTGCCAAAGGCCTGTGTCTCACATGTACTGCCAATGCATGTTATGTCATGCACACCCAAATAGCAACATAATACACTCTACATAAGTCAAATGCAAGGCCATGTGGACAAATCACGATAACATGTGCACCATGTCCCACTGCATGAACTGTGGACCAATACCAACACACAGCTGTGATGGGGTGATAACCTTAGGGAAATTATCAGAGAATGTATGCATAATGTGTGGAAGAGGATAGAATAACGGGGGGGGGGAGCATGGGCAGCATGGAATGTGCAAGGTCCGACACAAAGCTGTGTGCACACACTATCCCTGGCTGCAAACTCATAAATGAGTGGCTACATACCTGCCCATACACCACAATAGGGGTAATGTCCTGATACATGGCCCCTACCTCTGGGTAATCTGTGCAAATCTGTACAGCTGTGAGGTATTGCCACAGCAAGATAAGGCCATACTGTCATGTCGATGGATGTACATGTATGGGATCCTCTGCCAGCACTGTACCAAGGTGCTGAACCGGATACACAGACCCAGTAGCAAGTGTCTGCAGCTCCCCCTCCAGAATGGCATAACTTACCATGAATACGTAGGCATCTGCCACAATACCGGAGACAGCTGCAGTCACCCTTATCCCCCAGGACATCACTGTGAGCAAGAATGTCCACCTGACAGTACATGAGGACAGAAAACATCACACTGTATAACAGTACATGTCTGAATATCTCTGCTAACAGCAGTACCATGAAGCTGAAGCAGCACAGACACAATCACCTAAGTGCACACTACCATCTGCACAGTTTGTCCCCATATTGCCAAATGATTGACAGATACCCTGCAGAAACAGTTTGCTACCTGTAGGTGTACAACACAAAGGTCTGTGCTGGAGTACAAACTACCTGGAATCAATCCACACATTCAGTACAGAAGGGCATACTAGGCATGCTCACACACTTAAACAAATGAAGCCCATGTCTGCAAACAACAGTGGACCATACATATCTGGCAGTTGCAGATGTTAGCGCATATACTCCTCAGTATGCACCAGTCATGCTTTGCACACACAGTGGATAGGAATACAGACATATATCCAAGGGCAACACACTATAATAAGCCAAAATTAGACATACATAGATGTGTGGAAGAGAGTGATTGTTACAAGGAGCCATCCATTATGAGGCCTGTCCCACCCAGCACACAGCCAAATGGCTAAAACCACATGAGGTGCAAATGTCACTCACTGTAGACATTAGCCACAGGTATCCATCAGCATTACAGATTATGTGGTGCAAGTGCTAGCTGTGCAACATGACTGTACAAGGAAGTAGTCATCTAGCAGCTGTATACATGTACCTGTGGAATAAAACCCTGCGTGTGCCCGCATGTGGTGTGTCAACCTCTAGATGAATGGGTTATGGCCTATGCACAAACAATGCGGTCCCCATAGCCCTACTATGGTAAGCCTGCTGAGGTCATCCACTTTGAATTACACCTTTGGGAAAGGTGTAGGCCAATAATCTCTGTGGCGCGTCCTATAATTGTGTAATGCTGTAGTGTGATAAACTAGTTAGGTAGGAGATCTAATCCCAGACATGGGAACTGTGTGTGTGTGTCTCTGTCTGTGTAGAGAGCAATGCTTTTTAGGCTAGTCACACTCACCACAATTCAAATGTCCTACTTTGGCAAGCCTGCTGATGTCATTCATTATGTGATACACCTTTGGGAAAGGTGTAGCCCAGTAATCTCCATGGCGTTTCCCATAACTGTGTACTGTTGCAGTGTGATAAATTATTTAGGTAGGAGATCTAATCCCAGACATGGCAACTGTGTGTGTGTGTGTGTGTCTTTGTCTGTGTAGAGAGCAATGCTTTTTAGGCTACTCATGTTCACTACAATTCAAATGTCCTACTTTGACAATCCTGTTGATGTCATTCACTGTGAAATACACCTTTGGGAAAGGTGTAGCCCAGTAATCTCCATGACGCATCCTATAACAGCGTAATGCTGTAGTGTGATATAGAACTCTGGTAGGGGCTCTATTCCCACAAATGGCAGGTGTGGATGTTTGTTTGTGTGTTTCTATGTCTGTGTAGGGAGCAATGCTTTTTAGCCTAGTCACACTCACTACAATTCGAATACCCTACTTTGGCAATCCTGCTGATGTCATTCACTGTGAAATACACCTTTGGGGAAGGAATACTCCAGTAATCTCCATGGTGTGTCCTATAACAGCATAATGCTATAGTGTGATATAGAACTCTGGTGATGGCTCTATTCCCACACATGGCAGGTATGGATCTTTGTGTGTGTCTTTCTATGTCTGTGTAGGGAGCAATGCTTTTTAAGCTAGTCACACTCACTACAATTCAAATGCCTTACTTTGGCAATCCTGCTGATGTCATTCACTGTGAAATACACCTTTGGGGAAGGAGTACTCCATTAATCTCTGTGGCGATTCCTATAACAGTGAATGCTATAGTGTGATATAGAACTCTGGTGGGGGTTCTATTCCCACACATGACAGGTGTGGATGTTTGTGTGTGTGATTCTATGCCTGTTTAGGGAGCAATGCTTTTTAGGCTAGTCACACTCACTACAATTCAAATGCCCTACTTTGGCAATCCTGTTGATGTCACTCACAGTGAAATACAACTTTGGGGAAGGAGTATGCCAATAATCTCTGTGGTGCGTCCTATAGCTGCGTAGTGCTGTAGTGTAATAAAATAGTTAGGTAGGAGTTCTAATCGCAGACATGGCAGGTGTGTGTGTGTGTGTGTGTGTGTGTGTGTGTGTGTGTGTGTGTGTGTGTGTGTGTTTGTCATTTGTATCCTGTGTGGAGGTGGCTGTGAGTGTGTAACAAATGGACTCATTGTGGCGTGGGTTTTGCAAATTTCTTATATGGTGGCCCTAGTATGTGTAACAATGTCCACTATACAGGGATAACAGATGTGAAATACCCAAGAGGCTGGGGTGCAAATCCATACCCCTACATGTGACATTAAGGTCAGGTGAACAAAGTTAGCAACCCATGTATTACCCAGAGAACACTCTCAACCCATGTCTCATACACACACACACTTGCCTAGACAACAACCGCTATGTTGGTAGTACCCTGCATATTGCCCACTGATAGTAACCGTGGTGTGATTGCAGTGGACTACAGAGGGCATGGCACCCTGTCCATCAGTCCAATAGGCACATACTTGCAGACAGTGCACCTTCCCTATGTTCCCCACTGGATACCTGCAACAACTGTGGTGCCATCAAATGTGACCCACAAAGGACATACCATGCCTGAAACACATGCCCTATATGGACAGATGCCACTGACACCAGGTAATACCTGTATCATGATATCAATGTAGGTGCAGGGTCAACATGCTGTACATTAACAGTCCCCACCACATGAGGCCAGTACTGGCACATCTGATGATAACAATCTGTGTACACAACATGGGCCAGACACCCCAGGTACAGTTCTACATGTCACTGTACTTGCATGTCGGTGGTGTGTACATCCCAGACACCGTCTATGTCATGGACTAAGGAACACATACATGGCAAGCAATGCACAGCAATGGCCACACGCAACAGTTACCCTGGTGACTGGAAGGTGAATACAATATCCACCTGTGTGGGTAAATCCAGACACTAAGCCCTGAGCCACACTGCAGACCATTGTCATGTGGCCTGATGCCAAGGTATACCCATCACCTAGCCTTGTATAGCTGTCAGGCATAGTCGACTACTACACACCCGTGAAGCAATGCACCCATGAATGTCAGTACTGGCACCCTGTGTCTGTGTGTGTGGTGTATGATGCCTATGACCACATTCACACTCACTACAACCACCATTGGCATACTGAAGCATGCTTTCTGATGTCAGACACCACCACACACCCTTTGATCATATAACCTCCGTATAACCCCTGTGGTGCATGTGATACCTGCACAGTACTGTGTTGTGGCAATCTAACTAGTAATGAGCTGTATTTCTGACCCTGCCAAGTGTGTCAGTGTGTGTGGGTCCCTGTGAGAGTGTGGATGTGTTGACGCTGACACCTGTTCATGTAGACAGGCATGTGTACTACACCTACCGTATAGCTACCATATCACTGTTGCAGATTTCACTCACCATCACATATATGTTTGGAGGGCTCCTCAACATGTAACCTATGTGGCGCAGCCAATAACTGCATAGATATGTGATAGCAATACATAGTCAGTCAGGAATCTGATACCCTGTACTGGGAGGGGTGTGACACAAACATGCTTAAGTTTTACTTTCCCACCCCTCAATGACTTATCTTTGCTTCTGTCTGCCTCTCTCTCTCCCTCTCTGGTGGATGGGGAGACTTACACCTGCTTTGCATAGGCAGCAGCATGTGTATTGTAAGTGATGCTCATGATCAGCTGATGGCCTCTGCACAAATTGCAGCCCTCCTCTCACTGATTGCATGTGGACCAGCTATGGTAACATTCCCATAGCCAATTGCATGGAAACACACTCCAGTATCTAGGAACATCATGTTGGTGTTGGGCCATTTCATTCACTGTGAGCAGCAACTAGATCTGTTGTTTGGCAAACAGTATCACAGATGGATTGGGGATTTACCTCTACCAACATACATTGTGGAAAAAGGCCAACACACAGGAGGGGGATGTAACTGACTTGACTACAGACTGTAAGTGCTGCTATGCTGCATTTGGAATAATGTTGGTTTAACAGGGTGTGTGTGGATATGGCTGTCCTATATGTTTTAATACCTGTCATGTCAGTGCTATGTTTATGAGGAAACCCCCAACTGTAGGGTCATCTGCAGACTGGGCAGTGTGTGGTGCCTTTCGTTTCTTGTGTTACTCACAGAGCACCGATCTGTGAACTGCAGACGGTAGTGTGAGGATTGCAGTCAGTAGATGGTGACAGCTGTGAGAGTTACTGACTTCATATCCCTCATAGGACATATGTTGCAACAAACCCTGTTACAACAGTAAATGTATGAGGTTATCACAGCAATATGTCAATATTGGCCCTGTGTTTGTGCCTCCAGCCACAGCTCTATCAACCTTTGTACATATGTCATGCAGTAAGCGGTGCATATGTGCTGTACACCATATTTATTTACATCATATCTGATAACAAGCCAGTGAGATATCAGACTGCTACACGTTATGTATAGTAGGGGTTATATTTTATGACATAATATGGACATTCTGTGCTTGTGTGTACAGTACTGAAGTCTGTGTACTCATGGTGATTGTTGACAGTGTATGTATTGTTAATATGTACCTTGGCCTGTGTACAGACTGTGGTAGATGTCATTGTTCTTGGTCCTGTTCTATCTGATGTTAAATGCTGCTCCACTGTATGTTACCCTATCGGCTTACATGTTTGTAGAGCCAAACACATACATCCCATACCATAGACAGGCATCGGACCACACTGTATAGAGGCCCAGTATATGTAGGGTTAGTGTGTGAGTGGCACATATGTGGATGGTGTTGAACAGATAGTCCATATATTGTAATATTATGCTAGCTTACCATATGTGACTGTGGCTGTGTTCACGTTGGTTGTGGTTATGATCTTTCAAACAGGTGTCTGTTACTCTGTGCTGTGACATACCTGTAGAGCATGCTATATATGCAGGTACATGTGCATTCCTTCATAGGAAATGTAGGCCAGTGTTGAGCCATTCTGCTGTAGCCTGCACAGTGTTTTGTTAAATGCCTAGCAGCTTAGTGTACTTACCCAGTGAGATGTCATGCTCAGATACTTGCCAGATGTACTGCTACTGGGCAACCATAACAGTCATGTATGTCAGACAAAGCTGCGGGATGCTGTACAGATGTATGTCACTACCTAGTGGGTAATATGTGGCCATGGCACCTCTGTACCAGTGGTTATTATGTGTCAGGACAGACAGGGGTGTGTGAATGCATAACCTATGGGGGCAAATGTATACCAGTAGTTACATGATATACCCAGCTACATGGCTGTTAACTTCCACATTGTCAGGCTTGTTCTACATGTATTTCACTAAGGGATTCTGTATATACCTCTGGACTGTCCAGAGTGTGTCAGACTGTCCACATATATTGGCCATATCTCTGCTGTAGTCCACAGGAGCATTACTGTGCTAGCAGTGGTACTGTACCATGATATCCTTAGGATGTCTGTCAGCAGCCAATGGCATATATGTTAAAAGTAGATGTGACCTTCCACACACACCATGTCTGTGAAGACAGTCCCTATTACAGTAGCAATAATCTACAAATATGCCTGCAATACAAACCTAACATCACCTTGCACTAAGAGGTTGGGACTATTGGGACTGAGGTAGGGCTCCACTTCACGTTCCGGGCATGTAGTGAACATATATGTATAAATAATTATCAGTATATCTATATAGATATGTACACATATACATATTGACATACATAGATGGATATGTATATGTACACACACACACACACACACACACACACACATATATATATATATATATATATATATATATACATACAAACACTCAGATATATACATATACAGAGCTATATATGTCTAAACATATACAGATAGAGAGACCTATGCACATACACATATGGATATCTACATATATATTGACAGTAGTATGTATATCAGAATAGATATGTATGCATATATAGTTATAGATATCTACATATATACCAACATAACTATGCATATCTGTACACATAGGATGTGCATACATATATAGCTATATATATATATATATATATATATATATATATATATATATACATATATACATAAATATATATATATATATATATATATACATACGAAGCGATGTACACATGGCCATATATATGTTGCACTATACAGATGTGTATGCAGACATATGTATGAGCATACATGTGTATGTACATGTAGACATCTATTGTCCTATTATATGTATATAACCATATTCCTGTCATATGTAAATCTCATGGTTGTGTATACCCTCCCAGAAGTATCTCACCATATTTATCTGCTATGTGTGCATTATGATAAAACAACATATGTGATGCAACAGTCATATTAATAACAAGGACTACACAATTTTGGAAGTAAAGGCAATTGTTAATACTACTCAATATGTGTATTGACAGCTATATCGGTAAAACAACAGCTGTCTTCACAGTGGTCATGGCGTAGTGGTTATGTGTTGTGACTGTAGTGTGCTAGGTCCTGGTTTCAAAACCTGCAAGGGCTGTTCATTTTGTTGCTAGGCAGAATAAGGGCTGTCAGATACAGAGTGGTTAAGGTAGTTTTGAGCAGCTTTAAGCAGGTTTGCATGAGTATGTTCAAAGCTAAGCTGTGCTAAGCTACGGGTCAACGTACGGGTGCTTACACAGTGTAGGCTTCGCTTACCAGCATGCAAAGCAGCTTAGCTGTTATATTGGAGCAATGTTGATACCTGCTAAGCATGGCTTAGTCCTGGTATCCAGGTCACACCACCCAGTCTGATAACATAGCAGGGTAATGACATCTGTAATAAGAGTATGTAATGACATGTACAATACATGCGGCTATGTGCTGTCATTACAGTAACAAGGTATGTGAGTGTCATGTGTAGGGCACAGACGTATCTGAGACCTGTATGGCACTGTTATCCATGTGAATGTGTTACATAGAGGGGTAGTAGCCCAGGGTACATGCTGTCACACTGGCATGTAGTGCATCATGGCAGTACTACTGTTGACAGTGCTTACCCAGGCAAGAGCAGAGTGCTAAATGTAGTACTGACAACAGGCACACCTGTAGGCATACCTGGACACTGAGGCCTCTCTGTTGTATCCCTGGTGTGTGTGCTGTGTCACAGTATATACCCCTTACTGGGTAATGATCCGACATGTGGAATGTAATTGTAGACTATCGTCTGTACAGCACATGTTAGTGAGGGCTTCTGACATGTAGTTATGGCATACATATTGTTGTCAAAGTCTATCTGTCAACACACTCATCCTACTGCATAGCTACTTGTCAAGCTGATGACTGTCAGTCCCTGTACAGATGTGCAGATGGCAGGTATCCAGCTGGGATATGTACAGGCAACCTAAGCTTGATTGACACTGACATGTCTGCCCAGCAGTGTAAGAACTGGCACATACAGGAGATGTCACCGTGTACGTACCACATGCCATGGGTACCTCCACTACACTACCACAGTCAACAGAACATGCTTGGGTACAGGTCTCCATCACAGACACTAACCATGTGTTGTAATGCATTTTGCATACATGTCAACTTGATCAGCTCAATTGCCATGTGCAGGAGGCACCTGGAGGATTGGCTGATGCATGTCATTCTCACCCTGAGGGTCAACACAGTAGTATCTGTCGATAAATTGCCTGCTGCCACCTGGCAGGTGGCAGGAAACCACTGTACACACAACCCCTACACAACCTATCTCTCCTAGAACAATAGCTAGGTACAGAGCTATGACCACCTGCAGTGATGAACCCCAGTACTGACACATGTTTACATGTGTGTGACTGAATATAGCAGTGTCTGTGTGTTAGCACACCTGTAATTGTGAATTCCATGAGGACCCTCACAACCAATGCAACACCCATTGCCATAGTCAGTTGTGGCTGCTGCCTTATGGGACATTACATGTACCCTGTTAAGCTCCTCCCCATACGGGCTACACGAGCCTTACAGTACCAGCACAACAGTGTTGTACAAATGGGTTGATAGGCATGGGATACCCATTGTATTCTGGCATGTGTGTCTAGTTGTGCATGTTTGTATATCTGTAGGGTACAGCATTCCCAGGCCACATACTCCTATTACAATAACCATTGCCACACAGTAGTACATATAGTGTTGTTGTTGCCCATAGGTGAAGAATGACAATGCAACACCCTACTATGCATGTGGCATGTGCATTAGATGCATATCCCTGTAGTACCACTGTTGGGGTATACTATGGATTGTATCACAGTCACAGCCAATGTGTGATGGTGGGTATTGTAGAGTGTCATCATGGGTTTCAGGGAGTACAATATCCACTGAGGGATGTGGGTGCTGTGTACACTCTCATTACACCAAGGTACACCCTGTATATGTCCCATGTACCACGTTATGGTTACGACTGTCACCATCAATCATACAGGTAACTGATACCACAATCCAGGCCAGTTATGCATGTGCTGTGTGCAGCCTACCTGTAACACATTGGACACATGGTCAAGTTAGTTAGCAGCGATAAGCCCTGGTATCTCGGACGTATGTCTGCCTGTTATGTGTCTGTTAATGTGTATATGTAGGTATGTCACACTGCATATTGTCCATATACACCCATTACATCATCCATTAGCATACTGTATATGTCTGGGGATGTTCTGCATGTAACATGTAACCTGGGACACACCTCACCCTAAATGCTGTGTGGTGTATGCAATGTAAGCCACACACTTCAGTATCACTACATAGCTAGGTATGGGTCTAGTCCCACTGTTGCCAAGTAACAGTGTGCATGTATGTGGATGGGTCCACATCAGATTGCAAGGTATATATGCCTCAGTGGGTCACCTGTCCATGTAGCACAGGCAATAACCATTTTAGTAACCATTGACATGTGTTCAACGGTACCCCAGATATGTCACAGCCATGGTGTCACCACAGTGCCATACCCCGTTGTGGAATATGACTGCAGTCTATCCTCGTGCTGACATATGTACAACTACAACACAAATAGATAACATTATAGGGACCACAACCAACCACTCTTACTAACAGCTATAATGCATCATTGCTGGATGGCTACACTACTTGACATATATGTATTACACTTCACTCCTTACAATATGTTACACTGCAGTACTGTGGTGCACTGTAGTACAGTCACTGTGTGCATCAGCACCACATTAGCCTGTCCCTGCATTGATGACATGGATGACAGGGATGTGGCACAGGTATCATCATATGCACAGGCTGTGATGTTGGTTTTCGAGAGGCTGAGGGTGGGCCATACATTTGACACCATGTGTGTGTGGGAGAGGGGTGTACTGTGGTGAGCTGGGTGTGGTGCTGTGGTGTGTGTAGGTATGGGGTTGCCCTAGGTGTGTATGTATAGTGTGTGGGTATGCATGCACACAGTTCTGCCATGTGGCTGCCTTACACAAGTATTTATGGACAGCTGCAGACCATACCTGGTAGGGTGTGCAGTTCACTGCCTCTGGCCATGGTCACGTGGACTGTGCCTGCCAGGGGTTCCATGGGCATGTCCAGGTACAGGCCTTGATGTGCTACTCTCACCTGCTGATGACAAATGTCCACTGGTATCAGACCCTTCCTGGGACTGGCCAGGACCACGTGCACATGACCTGCAGTGGTGTGGTGTGGACAGCACCCCCCTGCACTGCCAGGGCTGCTACTGCCACTACAGGAGCATCTTGGTGTCCTAGCATGTCCACATTGACTGCCAGTTGTTGGTGTTGCTGGCCTAGGTCCACACGGCTGTCGCCACACCCCCTCCACACATTCAAGCACTAACACACCACGGACGATGAGGGCCATCATCTCATCATTCCATTTATCCATGAGCTCTGTATAAGCACAGATGGCACCAGACAGTTCATGGATGTTGTCGCTTACAGATGTGAGTGCAGCCCTCTGCACCCTCAGGCCCTGTCTGGTGTAACATTCCATACGTGCCTGCTCCGCCATGACAGCTTGAAACATGCACGTGCTGGTACCAGCTATGTCTCCTCTGCCAGGAGCATGATGTCCAGCAGCCCTACCACGAGCACCCTGGGACATCTGCCTATGTGGTGCCCTGCTGGATATCTGGCTATGCCTGCTGTGACTGGACACAGTAGGCATGGTTACCACACTTTCCTATGCACTGCCACCGAACGCCAGCTGTCCCTCCGCTATGGCCACTGGTGATGGGGTATGTATAGGCACTGAAACTGTGTGCGGGGTTGGGGTGTCTTAAAGGGGGATGTCAAATGATGATACAGTGTCGGCCCCTGACAACCCCACCTTTGCCTCAACAGTACCATCATCATCTTTGGTGTCTGTATGGCCAGCAACATCAGATTGCATGCAGGAGGAACCCTGACCCACCTCGCTACCTGTGGGGGAAAACAATAAACGCACTTTAAAATCTGTACAGCATTGCCTAACTGTACACACACACACACACACACACACACACACACACACACACACACACACACACACACACACATACACACACACACTCACACATACACACACACGCACACACCTCCATAATACCTACCTGTCCATGGCTTTACGGACAGTCCCACATATATGTCCATGTGGTACCCCATCCTGCATCACACTTGTTAATATACACACATTGATACCACTCATTAACATATCAGTCCTCTAAATGCCTACAGAAGTGGTCACAACACAAGACCTGTTACTGCATTACCTGCATGACCTGTGTGTAGTGGTTTTAGATGGCCTCACTGCTGTCATTCGGTATTCACCCTGTGTATGTCCGGGCATCATGTGCATGGACCCTATATGTGTGGGCTACTATGTTCCATCCATAATATCACGCCACTGGTGTGTCATGTGTATGTAATGCTCAGTACATACCAGATATGTTGCTCATTCAGCCTATCATGTGACAACTGTAATATTTGGATACAATCCCTGGTGTTGACTAGTACTTCCCCAATGCATCTGTAGTGCTGCATACGTGGGTTGTAGGTGACCTCTCTGCTGAATGCTATATTAAGCATGTACCTGGTGTCTACCTTCCCTCTCGATGCCTGTTCCATGCTGCAGACCATATTATACTATCAGCTGTCCTGTGATTACACACATGACAAGTATTCCTGGTATGTAATGTGGCAGTCCATGTACATGTGCTGCATGATCCCAAAGGGAGGTACTGCTATATGAAAACCACACAATCACACATGTGCATACATGGCCAGCCACACAAACACACACACATGCACATAAGCATCCTATATGCATCAACATCCCTCCACTTCACCAGAGTGACCATACAGACCAATTAACTACCCACCAGGATGCACACACACACACACACACACACACACACACACACACACACACACACACACACACACACACACATACAGGTGAGGTTGCACAATGATAGTACACATAGTCCTCCTATTACCCCTCTGTCTACATGCATAACATATGGTACCTGATAGCATGCAGTGCAGCTATAGTCAATCCATGCTAGCAGCAGTATACATGTGTGTGATACTTTATGTGTGTGTGTTTTTATACATGCAGATGTATATATAGGTATATATCTATATATGTGTAGATATATGTGATGTATATATTTGCTCAAACGTATGTCTACACATA